>NC_087153.1:17770000-17785000 GCF_035594125.1 Scylla paramamosain
ACCTGGCTAATCATCTACGTGGCCTTGGAAAACAGTCGTGGTGAAAGAGATGAACGTCTCTGTATACGAGTTTTTGGGTGAGGTAAACAGCTCTGATCCCACTCCCCGCCTACAATATTTACTAGACTCAGAAGTTTGGCCACGAAATCCAAAGGTCCTTTAGTCTGTAAGAGTTGCCGCCAGGCCTCCCGGGGGATGATCTCAGTCAGGGTGTGGCCTCGCATAAGCCGACCGTTCCTGCCCTCCCTCCTACTCCTACTCCTTCGTCTCCTCCTTCTCCACCTCCTTCTTCTTCTTCTTCTTCTTCTTCTTCTTCTTCTTCTTCTTCTTCTTCTTCTTCTTCTTCTTCTCCTCCTCCTCCTCCTCCTCCTCCTCCTCCTCCTCCTCCTCCTCCTCCTCCTCCTCCTCCTCCTCCTCCTCCTCCTCCTCCTCCTCCTCCTCACAGTCCACCGTCAGTAGCACTCTTTCTTTCCTCCTGCACACACACACACACACACACACACACACACACACACACACACACACACACACACACACACACACACACACACACACACACACACTCGCACGCACGCAGTCAATTAGTTTATTGGGCAAAAAAATCCAGGATGATGAAAAAGAAGAAATGCAAAATAATGAAAAAATACACGCACACACACACACACACACACACACACACACACACACACACACACACACACACACACACACACACACACACACACACACACACACACAAACAGTTAGTTGATTAACCTACTGATAAAAAAAAAAAAGAGGGGAGAACAATTCTAGCGTCATGCAAAATACAAAAGAATGAAACACACACACACACACACACACACACACACACACACACACACACACACACAGACATCAAGCATGGGCATGGGCGTGGGCGGTCAATAGTCTGGTGGCGAGTGTCGTGGGCGGCCGGGGAAGAGAAGGGAAGAGGAGGGCAGGAAGAGAGGAGGACAGGCAGGAAAGAAATAAGAATCCACTTGAAACTACGAAGTCAAATATCAAGTGAGGCAAATGGATTAAAAGGACTGAGTGGACAAACAAAGGGATTCAGACGTTCACTCCACGATGGCAGGGAGTAGGTGGTGAGAGAGGTGAGTACAAGACAGGTAGGCAGGCAGGCAGGCAGGCAGGAAAGCAAACAAGTAGGTATACAAGCAGGTAGGTAGACAGGTAGACAGGGAAACAGGCCGGCAGGTTTTTAGGACAATTGGACGCGCAGGTCAAGAGAGAGTCGTGTCTTGTATATTGTATGAGGTTCTAGTGGAGGTTCTATTGCATCATGACTTTTTTCGGTTCTCCTCCTTTTTCTCTTCCTCCTCCTCCTCCTCCTCCTCCTCCTCCTCCTCCTCCTCCTCCTCCTCCTCCTCCTCCTCCTCCTCCTCCTCCTCCTCCTCCTCACCGTCACAGTCGTGTCATCCCTCCTCACTCACTTCCACTTCTCATCTTTCCTCCTCCTCTCTGTCACCTCTCCACTCCACGTCTTTCCTTCTTTTACTGCACGCCCTTCCTTCCTATGTCACTTTTTTTTGTGCATAGTCAATGTGTGTGTGTGTGTGTGTGTGTGTGTGTGTGTGTGTGTGTGTGTGTGTGTGTGTGTGTGTGTGTGTGTGTGTCTAATAATAAAATAATAATAATAATAAACGGTTTATTATTTAGGCAGTTGACAAACTGAAAATGTACATAGGGGATGGGGAAAAACTTAACATTAATCCTAACGGTAAGACTAATCTAGGAGGGAAATACTATCGATTGATGGCTCGCACCATGGTGGGAATCGCACTGAGTCTGTACCGGTCCGTGCGCGTGTGTGTGTGTGTGTGTGTGTGTGTGTGTGTGTGTGTGTGTGTGTGTGTGTGTGTGTGTGTGTGTGTGTGTGTGTGTGTGTGTTTCTTCCTTTCTCTTCTTCCTTGCTATAGTATCATCAGGCTTTTTTTCTGGTAACATTTAAATCACTGTAAAAAAAAAAAAATGCCTGCAAGGAAACACGAAAAGCAGAGAATCAGTGAGCCTTTATTTCCGCTTCCTTTTATTGCCCTAGATCGGCGCCCCTCTACCTGAAAAGACAAAAATTTGCAATCACAACCACTGCTCCTTCCACGTCTCCAGGAAGCTGATGCGGCTCAACCTGGGCAAGAACAAGTTGAAGTACATCCCAACTGACACCTTCCACCCACTCACCAACCTTGAAGTGCTCGACCTCCACGAGAACCGCATCAGCCAGATTCCAGATGGTGCATTTGAGGGTAAGAGTGAATGAGTGAGAACCAGGTGGACTTGTTAGGTAGGTGGTTGGATGTGGCGAGTGGCGCGCTGGTGGGAAAGAGTGAAAAGGTGACTGAAGGTTGAGCTTGTGGGGAGATAGTGATGACTGGAATTTGAGTGTTGCTTGTGAGAAAGAGTGAAAAGTAACCGGTAGATGGGTCTTGCATGAGGGAAAGAGTGAAACATAACTGGTAGATGTGTTGCACTTGTTGGAAAGAATGAGAAGTGAATGTTAGATAACTTTTGCGTGTGGGAAAAAGTGAAAAGTGACCGTAGATGAGTTTTGCTGTGGAGGAAAGAGTGAAAAGTGACTGAAGATGAGTTTAAATGAGTGTGCAGAATGATTTAATGAAGTACAGTGTTTTGATTACTTAAGGTTATTGTTAGAGAAAAGAAAAAACATTAAAAATCTTAAGAACTTCCATTGGCGGCTGTCAAATGAGTAGAATTCTTGTTGAACTCATTAGTCATCGAAATACCCTTGTAAATCATAACAGCTTCCAGAGAGAGAGAGAGAGAGAGAGAGAGAGAGAGAGAGAGAGAGAGAGAGAGAGAGAGAGAGGTACTGAGACAGGTGTGACGGGCGGCAGGTCTTCGCAAGCTGGACATGCTGAAGCTGGAACACAACGAGATCAAAACCATCCAGGCCAACGTGTTCAGCGATCTCACGGTGCTCAACTCCCTCAACATCGAGCACAACCTCATCGCTAACATCAGTGACCGAGCATTTGCAGGATTGGAGAGTGAGTGGCGTTGATGTTTGATATTTGATTCTCTCTCTACTTTCCTGCTTGTCTCTCTCTCGTATCCTGTGTGTTTTTTTTTTTTTTCGTCTCTGCTTCCTGCTTGTCTCTCTTGTATGGTGTGTTTTTTCCGTCTTTCTGGTTCTCTATTTCTCTTTTTTTTTTTTAATGTAGGAAGGACACTGTCCAAGGGCAACAAAAATCCAATAAAAAAAATGCTCACTGAAATGCCAGTCCCATAAAAGGGTCAAACCAGTAGTCAAAAATTGATGAATAAGTGTTTTGAAATCTCCCTCTTGAAGGAATTCAAGTCATAGGAAGGTGGAAATACAGAAGCAGGCAGGGAGTTCCAGAGTTTACCAGAGGAAGGGATGAATGATTGAGAATACTGGTTAAATCTTGCGTTAGAGAGGTGGACAGAATAGGGGTGAGAAAGAAGAAAGTCTTGTGCAGCGAGGCCGCGGGAGGAGGGGAGGCATGCAGTTAACAAGATCAGAAGAGTAGTTAGCATGAAAATAGCGGTAGAAGACAGCTAGAGATGCAACATTGCGGCGGTGAGAGAGAGGCTGAAGACAGTCAGTTAGAGAAGAGGAGTTGATGAGACGAAAAGCTTTTGATTCCACCCTGTCTAGAAGAGCACTATGAGTGGAAGCCCCCAGACATGTGAAGCATACTCCATACATGGACGGATAAGACCCTTGTGCAGAGTTAGCTGCTGGAGACGTCTCAGAACACCTAACTTCATAGAAGCTGTTTTAGCTAGAGATGAGATGTGAAGTTTCCGGTTCAGATTATAAGTAAAGGACAGACCGAGGATGTTCAGTGTAGAAGAGGGGGACAGTTGAATGTCATTGAAGAAGAGGAGATAGTTGTCTGGAAGGTTGTGTCGAGTTGATAGATGGAGGAATTGAGTTTTTGAGGCATTGAACAATACCAAGTTTGCTCTGCCCCAATCAGAAATTTTAGAAAGATCAGAAGTCAAGCGTTCTGTGGCTTCCCTGCATGAAATGTTTACCTCCTCTGCTTCTCTTTGTCTGCCTTACGGTCTTGTATCTTGTGTGTGTTTTTTTTTTTTTTTCGTCTCTTTGGTTTCCTGCTTCTCTCTGCTTATCTGCTTCTTTCTCTGTCTGCTTTATACTCTTGTATTTTATGTTTTTTTCCGTCTTTCTGCTTCTCTATTTATCTGCTTCTCTCTCTGTCTGTCTTGTGTTCTTGTATCTTGTGTTCTCATGTCTTGTTTTGGTGTCTTGTGCTGTGTTTGTTTTGATTGCTTTCTTTCTTTATCTTTTTTTCTTTTTCTTTGTCTCAGTTTGTGTTCGTGTTTGTTTCTTCTGTCTCTGTGCTCTCTCTCTCTCTCTCTCTCTCTCTCTCTCTCTCTCTCTCTCTCTCTCTCTCTCTCTCTCTCTCTCTCTCTCTCTCTCTCTCTCTCTCTCTCTCTCTCTCTCTCTCTCTCTCTCTCTCTCTCTCTTCCTTCTGATTGACTTGCTGATCTACTCCCACATTATATCACTCATTCAGTTATTTAATTTAGTTTCTCATAATTTTTCTTTCTACAGCTTAGTAGCTTTTTTTTTTTTTCTCCATTTACCCATTTACCCTCAACCTTCACTCTATAATGTGCGCACTTGAAACCAAACTTATTTCTTCACGCTTACCCCTTTCAAACATCATTACTTACCGTTAAAGCTGTCCCTTACACTCACTATCAAGTATATTAAGTCTTTGGTTTGCTGATGAACTGTTCTGGTGATGATGATGGTGATGATGGTGACTGCAGAGGTGGATCAGCGCAATGCAAGGATCGGTGATGATAGGAATGTGGAAAAGCAGTTTAATGCACGTAATGTTGGTGATGGTGGTGATAGTGGTGATGAAAGTGATAGGACAGGTCATCAATGCTGGTTTGTAGTGATGGTGGTGATGGTGATGGCAGAGGTGGCTGAACAGTGTTGTTAATAGAAGCAGTGGTAGTGATGATGATAATAACAGTGGTAGAGGAGGAATCTAATCACTATGTGATGTTTTTACTGGGCGTAGTGGTGATGGTGATGGTGATGATAACAGTGGTAGAGGAAGAATGTAATCACTATCTGCAGTGGTTGTGACACTGTAATACATTTGTCTGTGGACTTTAGTGGCAGAGGAGAACGAAAACTGATTCTAGTGGTGGTGGTGGTGGTGGTGGTGGTGGTGGTGGTGGTGGTGGTGGTAATTGTGGTGGAGAGAGAAATCTAATTACTGCCTGGAGTGATGGTGGCAGCGTCTTAGAGGTATTCTAGACGGCAGAGAATACTGTTTTGAATGCATGTAGTGGTGATGATGGCAATAATCATTATAACAGAGGGACAAGAAGATTCTTATTTCTACCTGGCGTGGGGATAGCACTATCATAGCCCTTTTAACTATACTCTTTGGGACTGATACCTTGAATGAGCCAATTTTTATTACCCGCTTTCTTGCCTTAAACCGGAGTACTCTCTTACGTAAAAGAAACCCATAACACATCTGCCTGCGATCTTCTAGGTAACCTGGAATGGCTGGAGCTGGGCCACAACGCGCTGGACCACATCCCCTCACACGCCCTTCGCCCACTCCACAACTTGAGGCAACTTGACCTGGAGTCCAACAACATCTCATACGTGCAGGAGGACGCCTTCAAGGGCTACGGCGACACCGTCAAGTACATCCTGCTGGACAAGAACAAGTAAGTCACTGGGAGACATACGGGAGTGCGGGATGGCGGCTGAGAGGCAGCGCAAGGGAGAGGGAAAGGAAGTAAGGTTGCTGAACGGGAGGAACAATGACCAGTGTTGGAGAGTGAGGGAGAATAAACGTTGTTATAATACCGAGGAAGTACTTGATGAAAGAAAGGAATTATTAAGAGAGAGAGAGAGTAGGGAGTAAGGAGTGGGAGAAAGGCAGCATTGATAAAAAGCAAAGAAGGGAATGAGAGAAGAAAGCAGGAGTCATCTAGAAAGAAAAAGAGAGACTCCAATGTAATGAAATCCAATACTTCCCTGTCACTCACCCCCCTGCCACGCCTCACGCCCCTCCTCGCCCTGCAGCATCAAGAGCATCCCGCCGCTGGCCTTCATGGATCTTCACTCGCTGGAATGGCTCAAGCTCTCCTACAACGACCTCACCAGCCTCACCGAAGACACCGTCCAGCCCATCCTCGACACCCTCACCATGATCGACGTCTCGCGTGAGTGTCTGAGGCCAGCGGGAGGGACTGGAAGAGGGACGAGATAAGGGTGGGAAGAGAGACGAGGGCAGGGAAACCTTTTGGGGTGTCTGTTTGTTAGATTTTGAAGCTTTAGGGTTTGTAATCAACTCTCAGCATCTTTATAGACGTTCATCTTCATATATATATATATATATATATATATATATATATATATATATATATATATATATATATATATATATATATATATATATATATATATATATATATATATATATATATATATATTTTTTTTTTTTTTTTTTTTGGGGGGGGGGCGTAGGGTTATTGTATTGGTGGTAGTAGTAGTAGTGGTGGTAGCAGTAGTGGTGGTGGTAGTAGTAAAAGTAGTAATAGCAGTAGTAGTAGTAGTAGTAGTAGTAGTAGTAGTAGTAGTAGTAGTAATAGAAGTAGTAGCAATAGTGGTAGTGGTAGTTAGCAGTAGTAGCAGTTAGGGTAGGGCTGGGCCACCTTTCCTGGTCCGCAGTGTATGGGTTATGGTAGTCAGTTCCTTTCTGTAGTAGTAGTGTTAGTGGCAGTAGTAGTAGTAGCAGTAGTAGTAGTAGTAGTAGTAGTAGCTTTTGCAGTAGTAGTAGTACTAGTAGTAGTATTAGTAATGTCATCTATCATAATTCATCACTAGTTAAACAGTCACAACAGCTGTCGGTTCTTTTCAATCATCACATCCATGTTAGGTCATCCTTTCATGTCAGTCAGCTGAAGTCACGTCACAACCGCCAGATCTTTAGCAAACCTTTGATCTGACCATCTTGTTAGTCTGTGAGAGTTACTACTTCTTATCCACAGCCTCCATCCTATCTGACTTACCCACTCTTTCGCCCGGCCAGATAACCCTCTCCAGTGCAGCTGTGACTTGTTGTGGCTATGGAGGTGGCTCAGTAACCCCAACAACCGCGAGACCGTCATATCGTCCAATGATCACATATGTATCACAAAGGACCGTAAATCCCACCCTATCGAGCATCTCCCAGTGCAACAGTTTGACTGCCCCAGACACGTTCCCAATGAAATGGTAAGCAGGCTGCACTAGTCTCTCTCTCTCTCTCTCTCTCTCTCTCTCTCTCTCTCTCTCTCTCTCTCTCTCTCTCTCTCTCTCTCTCTCTCTCTCTCTCTCTCTCTCTCTCTCTCTCTCTCTCTCTCTCTCTCTCTCTCTCTCTCTCTCTCTCTCTCTCTCTCTCTCTCTCTCTCTCTCTCTCTCTCTCTCTCTCTCTCTCTCTCTCTCTCTCTCTCTCTCTCTCTCTCTCTCTCTCTCTCTCTCTCTCTCTCTCTCTCTCTCTCTCTCTCTCTCTCTCTCTCTCTCTCTCTCTCTCTCTCTCTCTCTCTCTCTCTCTCTCTCTCTCTCTCTCTCTCTCTCTCTCTCTCTCTCTCTCTCTCTCTCTCTCTCTCTCTCTCTCTCTCTCTCTCTCTCTCTCTCTCTCTCTCTCTCTCTCTCTCTCTCTCTCTCTCTCTCTCTCTCTCTCTCTCTCTCTCTCTCTCTCTCTCTCTCTCTCTCTCTCTCTCTCTCTCTCTCTCTCTCTCTCTCTCTCTCTCTCTCTCTCTCTCTCTCTCTCTCTCTCTCTCTCTCTCTCTCTCTCTCTCTCTCTCTCTCTCTCTCTCTCTCTCTCTCTCTCTCTCTCTCTCTCTCTCTCTCTCTCTCTCTCTCTCTCTCTCTCTCTCTCTCTCTCTCTCTCTCTCTCTCTCTCTCTCTCTCTCTCTCTCTCTCTCTCTCTCTCTCTCTCTCTCTCTCTCTCTCTCTCTCTCTCTCTCTCTCTCTCTCTCTCTCTCTCTCTCTCTCTCTCTCTCTCTCTCTCTCTCTCTCTCTCTCTCTCTCTCTCTCTCTCTCTCTCTCTCTCTCTCTCTCTCTCTCTCTCTCTCTCTCTCTCTCTCTCTCTCTCTCTCTCTCTCTCTCTCTCTCTCTCTCTCTCTCTCTCTCTCTCTCTCTCTCTCTCTCTCTCTCTCTCTCTCTCTCTCTCTCTCTCTCTCTCTCTCTCTCTCTCTCTCTCTCTCTCTCTCTCTCTCTCTCTCTCTCTCTCTCTCTCTCTCTCTCTCTCTCTCTCTCTCTCTCTCTCTCTCTCTCTCTCTCTCTCTCTCTCTCTCTCTCTCTCTCTCTCTCTCTCTCTCTCTCTCTCTCTCTCTCTCTCTCTCTCTCTCTCTCTCTCTCTCTCTCTCTCTCTCTCTCTCTCTCTCTCTCTCTCTCTCTCTCTCTCTCTCTCTCTCTCTCTCTCTCTCTCTCTCTCTCTCTCTCTCTCTCTCTCTCTCTCTCTCTCTCTCTCTCTCTCTCTCTCTCTCTCTCTCTCTCTCTCTCTCTCTCTCTCTCTCTCTCTCTCTCTCTCTCTCTCTCTCTCTCTCTCTCTCTCTCTCTCTCTCTCTCTCTCTCTCTCTCTCTCTCTCTCTCTCTCTCTCTCTCTCTCTCTCTCTCTCTCTCTCTCTCTCTCTCTCTCTCTCTCTCTCTCTCTCTCTCTCTCTCTCTCTCTCTCTCTCTCTCTCTCTCTCTCTCTCTCTCTCTCTCTCTCTCTCTCTCTCTATGTTTCTCTCTCTCTCTCTCTCTCTCTCTCTCTCTCTCTCTCTCTCTCTCTCTCTCTCTCTCTCTCTCTCTCTCTCTCTCTCTCTCTCTCTCTCTCTCTCTCTCTCTCTCTCTCTCTCTCTCTCTCTCTCTCTCTCTCTCTCTCTCTCTCTCTCTCTCTCTCTCTCTCTCTCTCTCTCTCTCTCTCTCTCTCTCTCTCTCTCTCTCTCTCTCTCTCTCTCTCTCTCTCTCTCTCTCTCTCTCTCTCTCTCTCTCTCTCTCTCTCTCTCTCTCTCTCTCTCTCTCTCTCTCTCTCTCTCTCTCTCTCTCTCTCTCTCTCTCTCTCTCTCTCTCTCTCTCTCTCTCTCTCTCTCTCTCTCTCTCTCTCTCTCTCTCTCTCTCTCTCTCTCTCTCTCTCTCTCTCTCTCTCTCTCTCTCTCTCTCTCTCTCTCTCTCTCTCTCTCTCTCTCTCTCTCTCTCTCTCTCTCTCTCTCTCTCTCTCTCTCTCTCTCTCTCTCTCTCTCTCTCTCTCTCTCTCTCTCTCTCTCTCTCTCTCTCTCTCTCTCTCTCTCTCTCTCTCTCTCTCTCTCTCCTATGTTTCTCTCTCTCTCTCTCTCTCTCTCTCTCTCTCTCTCTCTCTCTCTCTCTCTCTCTCTCTCTCTCTCTCTCTCTCTCTCTCTCTCTCTCTCTCTCTCTCTCTCTCTCTCTCTCTCTCTCTCTCTCTCTCTCTCTCTCTCTCTCTCTCTCTCTCTCTCTCTCTCTCTCTCTCTCTCTCTCTCTCTCTCTCTCTCTCTCTCTCTCTCTCTCTCTCTCTCTCTCTCTCTCTCTCTCTCTCTCTCTCTCTCTCTCTCTCTCTCTCTCTATGTTTCTCTCTCTCTCTCTCTCTCTCTCTCTCTCTCTCTCTCTCTCTCTCTCTCTCTCTCTCTCTCTCTCTCTCTCTCTCTCTCTCTCTCTCTCTCTCTCTCTCTCTCTCTCTCTCTCTCTCTCTCTCTCTCTCTCTCTCTCTCTCTCTCTCTCTCTCTCTCTCTCTCTCTCTCTCTCTCTCTCTCTCTCTCTCTCTCTCTCTCTCTCTCTCTCTCTCTCTCTCTCTCTCTCTCTCTCTCTCTCTCTCTCTCTCTCTCTCTCTCTCTCTCTCTCTCTCTCTCTCTCTCTCTCTCTCTCTCTCTCTCTCTCTCTCTCTCTCTCTCTCTCTCTCTCTCTCTCTCTCTCTCTCTCTCTCTCTCTCTCTCTCTCTCTCTCTCTCTCTCTCTCTCTCTCTATGTTTCTCTCTCTCTCTCTCTCTCTCTCTCTCTCTCTCTCTCTCTCTCTCTCTCTCTCTCTCTCTCTCTCTCTCTCTCTCTCTCTCTCTCTCTCTCTCTCTCTCTCTCTCTCTCTCTCTCTCTCTCTCTCTCTCTCTCTCTCTCTCTCTCTCTCTCTCTCTCTCTCTCTCTCTCTCTCTCTCTCTCTCTCTCTCTCTCTCTCTCTCTCTCTCTCTCTCTCTCTCTCTCTCTCTCTCTCTCTCTCTCTCTCTCTCTCTCTCTCTCTCTCTCTCTCTCTCTCTCTCTCTCTCTCTCTCTCTCTCTCTCTCTCTCTCTCTCTCTCTCTCTCTCTCTCTCTCTCTCTCTCTCTCTCTCTCTCTCTCTCTCTCTCTCTCTCTCTCTCTCTCTCTCTCTCTCTCTCTCTCTCTCTCTCTCTCTCTCTCTCTCTCTCTCTCTCTCTCTCTCTCTCTCTCTCTCTCTCTCTCTCTCTCTCTCTCTCTCTCTCTCTCTCTCTCTCTCTCTCTCTCTCTCTCTCTCTCTCTCTCTCTCTCTCTCTCTCTCTCTCTCTCTCTCTCTCTCTCTCTCTCTCTCTCTCTCTCTCTCTCTCTCTCTCTCTCTCTCTCTCTCTCTCTCTCTCTCTCTCTCTCTCTCTCTCTCTCTCTCTCTCTCTCTCTCTCTCTCTCTCTCTCTCTCTCTCTCTCTCTCTCTCTCTCTCTCTCTCTCTCTCTCTCTCTCTCTCTCTCTCTCTCTCTCTCTCTCTCTCTCTCTCTCTCTCTCTCTCTCTCTCTCTCTCTCTCTCTCTCTCTCTCTCTCTCTCTCTCTCTCTCTCTCTCTCTCTCTCTCTCTCTCTCTCTCTCTCTCTCTCTCTCTCTCTCTCTCTCTCTCTCTCTCTCTCTCTCTCTCTCTCTCTCTCTCTCTCTCTCTCTCTCTCTCTCTCTCTCTCTCTCTCTCTCTCTCTCTCTCTCTCTCTCTCTCTCTCTCTCTCTCTCTCTCTCTCTCTCTCTCTCTCTCTCTCTCTCTCTCTCTCTCTCTCTCTCTCTCTCTCTCTCTCTCTCTCTCTCTCTCTCTCTCTCTCTCTCTCTCTCTCTCTCTCTCTCTCTCTCTCTCTCTCTCTCTCTCTCTCTCTCTCTCTCTCTCTCTCTCTCTCTCTCTCTCTCTCTCTCTCTCTCTCTCTCTCTCTCTCTCTCTCTCTCTCTCTCTCTCTCTCTCTCTCTCTCTCTCTCTCTCTCTCTCTCTCTCTCTCTCTCTCTCTCTCTCTCTCTCTCTCTCTCTCTCTCTCTCTCTCTCTCTCTCTCTCTCTCTCTCTCTCTCTCTCTCTCTCTCTCTCTCTCTCTCTCTCTCTCTCTCTCTCTCTCTCTCTCTCTCTCTCTCTCTCTCTCTCTCTCTCTCTCTCTCTCTCTCTCTCTCTCTCTCTCTCTCTCTCTCTCTCTCTCTCTCTCTCTCTCTCTCTCTCTCTCTCTCTCTCTCTCTCTCTCTCTCTCTCTCTCTCTCTCTCTCTCTCTCTCTCTCTCTCTCTCTCTCTCTCTCTCTCTCTCTCTCTCTCTCTCTCTCTCTCTCTCTATGTTTCTCTCTCTCTCTCTCTCTCTCTCTCTCTCTCTCTCTCTCTCTCTCTCTCTCTCTCTCTCTCTCTCTCTCTCTCTCTCTCTCTCTCTCTCTCTCTCTCTCTCTCTCTCTCTCTCTCTCTCTCTCTCTCTCTCTCTCTCTCTCTCTCTCTCTCTCTCTCTCTCTCTCTCTCTCTCTCTCTCTCTCTCTCTCTCTCTCTCTCTCTCTCTCTCTCTCTCTCTCTCTCTCTCTCTCTCTCTCTCTCTCTCTCTCTCTCTCTCTCTCTCTCTCTCTCTCTCTCTCTCTCTCTCTCTCTCTCTCTCTCTCTCTCTCTCTCTCTCTCTCTCTCTCTCTCTCTCTCTCTCTCTCTCTCTCTCTCTCTCTCTCTCTCTCTCTCTCTCTCTCTCTCTCTCTCTCTCTCTCTCTCTCTCTCTCTCTCTCTCTCTCTCTCTCTCTCTCTCTCTCTCTCTCTCTCTCTCTCTCTCTCTCTCTCTCTCTCTCTCTCTCTCTCTCTCTCTCTCTCTCTCTCTCTCTCTCTCTCTCTCTCTCTCTCTCTCTCTCTCTCTCTCTCTCTCTCTCTCTCTCTCTCTCTCTCTCTCTCTCTCTCTCTCTCTCTCTCTCTCTCTCTCTCTCTCTCTCTCTCTCTCTCTCTCTCTCTCTCTCTATGTTTCTCTCTCTCTCTCTCTCTCTCTCTCTCTCTCTCTCTCTCTCTCTCTCTCTCTCTCTCTCTCTCTCTCTCTCTCTCTCTCTCTCTCTCTCTCTCTCTCTCTCTCTCTCTCTCTCTCTCTCTCTCTCTCTCTCTCTCTCTCTCTCTCTCTCTCTCTCTCTCTCTCTCTCTCTCTCTCTCTCTCTCTCTCTCTCTCTCTCTCTCTCTCTCTCTCTCTCTCTCTCTCTCTCTCTCTCTCTCTCTCTCTCTCTCTCTCTCTCTCTCTCTCTCTCTCTCTCTCTCTCTCTCTCTCTCTCTCTCTCTCTCTCTCTCTCTCTCTCTCTCTCTCTCCTTCCGTTTTAGTGTTACAAGCAGACCACGCGAGGGAAGGAGAGAGGGAGGCTAGGCTCGTGGACGGAAGATGAAGAGGTGCAAAGTGCAAGCAGGTTCTCTCAAGTGTTTGGAAGCAGCATTAAAAAAGAAATAACTGATAGACAAACAAGGAGATTAATCACTATGATACTAGTAGCTATTTGTGATGGAATGCTCTCATAGATCTTTACAGGTGCTTTACATACTAGGCTAAGCACACATGAGGTGTCACTAGAGTGAAGAGTTTAACTAGTGGAAGTGAATACGATAGAGGAGGGTTGGCTAAAAGCAGTCATATGTTGGTGAGTGTGTGTGTAGGGAGGAGGTGGGCGGGCCTGGTGCTCTGTGAGGGCGTGTGTAGGGCAAGGTGAGTGCACCCTCAGCCTGTATGAGGCATAGTAGGTGTCTCGGCTTTGCTAGAAAGGTTCATGATGTGGGAAAATCACAGGAAACTTATTATCACTTTCTCAGTATGTCAAGCATCTGTCTGTGCATCTTTCTTCACTAATGACCTGTGAAAACTGAAGTGAATGGTTGGCAATGACATTAAACTGTGAAGCTCAATGTGTGTGTTGTGCTGTGATGGCGGGGACGAGGGCTCCTGCAGGGCCGGGAAGGCAGTTGGCATTAAGGGGCCGAGGAGTGGGGCTAGTAAAGGCTACAGGACTTGTGGGGACAGGCTTAGGATGGAAGGAAGGGGCTTTGAGATCTCTATTGAGCTCAGTATCATTCATCCAGATAGACTTTGGACCTTCATGGAGCCGGGCAGATACTGATGCTAAGACTTACTCCCCAAAAGATTCCTCCCTCGCCTCCTCCAGTCTTAATTATGAAAACCATCAGGGACTTTTAGGAATCTTGAGATTAGAGTGTTAGTCAGGCTTGGGTTAGACAACGCTTCAGAGCTGAGAGAGGGAATATGTCGTGTCAGGGTGATGTGTGCAGTCTAGTTAATACTGAGTGGTTAGGTTAGGTTAGCTTGCAGTGTGGGACTGTGATGGTAGTGGAGGCCATGGGTGGAGGGCATGGGAAGCTCAGGCGTGCAGGTTCACCAGGAAGAGGCTGCTGGTGAATGGATGACTGCCTTTTCTTAAGTCGAATTTACGAAACCTACTCAGTAATCAGTGTGGGAGGTGAAGCTTCGGCCCTCATCCAGTGTGGTCAGTGAGCTGCCAGGCGCCAGGGAGGTTGTTAGGGGTGTGGGGGTGGGTCTTCTGCGGATGGTGATGGGGTAGTCATTCGGGGCATTCAGGGAGGGGAGCCGCCACAGGGACGCCTCAGGGAAAGTCAAGCAGATTATGGTGGTAGAGACCAGGAGGTAGGTAGAGAGTGCAGAGGCAGTGATACCTAACGTGGCCACGCCCCACTGGCTACACCATTGTATACTGTGTTTCTCTCTCTCTCTCTCTCTCTCTCTCTCTCTCTCTCTCTCTCTCTCTCTCTCTCTCTCTCTCTCTCTCTCTCTCTCTCTCTCTCTCTCTCTCTCTCTCTCTCTCTCTCTCTCTCCATCACACACACACACACACACACACACACACACACACACACACACACACACACACACACACACACACACACACACACACACACTTTATGCAGTGTTAACATTCTTTTCTCTTTTTTCCTCTCTAAAGAAATTGAGTCTCTCTCTCTCTCTCTCTCTCTCTCTCTCTCTCTCTCTCTCTCTCTCTCTCTCTCTCTCTCTCTCTCTCTCTCTCTCTCTCTCTCTCTCTCTCTCTCTCTCTCTCTCTCTCTCTCTCTCTCTCTCTGCCTGAGTCTCGAGTGTTCAGTAGGTCAGTCAGTCTGGCCTGTGAGTGTGGCACACATGTACACTGACTTCCTTCATATCAAAGTACTGAGAGTTAATATATCCGTGTCTTCGCCAGTCGGCTAATGCAAAACATTTGTCTCGAAACAGTTACCTTTGGAGAGAACAAAGCTAAGCCCTCATTGTCTGCCGCATTCGTTCTAGAAGTCCACATTGTGTGTGTAGGATAAAACAACACAACTTGTGCCCACATTTTATGAGTCGGGGAGAAAAAGCTGAGTATTTTTGTCTAGGTGCCGCCTGTGCCTCAGGCCACCCCTCACATTTGGCCCACAACACCTGAAAACACGACGTCCGGGTACTCAGTAGGCAGCGGCACAACAGTGAGTGTTTCATAGTCATAGTCATAGTGATAGTGGTATGTAGCTCAGTGGAATGACCTTTGGAGTGCAACAAAGTCAGATTTATGTCAACAAATTAGTTGATTCATGCATTATAACCTCACGGACTGTCCTCACCATGACAACGCGGCGAGCTTGCCGTAGCCAGCGCCTGCCCGGCTACAGCAGCTATCTGGCAACTGGGTAGTTACTCACATGTAAGACCCCTAATCTGAGAACATCGCAACAGTTTTCCAGTAACGCTCTCGCGCCGCCCCTCAGCCCTCAGCGCCGCG
>NC_087153.1:17790000-17835000 GCF_035594125.1 Scylla paramamosain
TCTCTCTCTCATCCTGCCCAACAAAACCCATCCTATCCCATTTTCTTCACACACACACACACACACACACACACACACACACACACACACACACACACACACACACACACACACACACACGTTGGCGGGTTATTAAAATCCATAGTGACGGGCACCCTAAATAGGTGGTTATTGAATTATATAATTAAGAACACTTGCTTTCAAATTCTAGGAAATCAAACAAAAAAAAAAAATATTGTGCACGTTATTTTTTCAACACACACACACACACACACACACACACACACACACACACACACACACACACACACACACACACACACACACACACACACACACACACACACACACACACATTTCTTAAGAGAATGATTTCTATTAGTGTAAGTCAGTTGTTGCAATTTTTTTTATTGAGAATTTGTTAAAAAAAAAAGCGTTTTATACAAAAGTTGGATCGTAAAGGGTTGCCAAAAATTAGTATGGTGCACCCAAAGACTTGAACTCTGCCCATCTCCTCCTCCTCCTCCTCCTCCTCCTCCTCCTCCTCCTCCTCCTCCTCCTCCTCCTCCTCCCCCTCTTGCCCCTGTCCCTGCCCTGCATGAAGCACATCCTGACGGAGCACAAGAGAGGTGCGGGCGGTCACCTCAACAGTACCGCCCGCGGCGTCACCACCACACGTTTACGCCTTCCCCGCACGCCTCCTTCCTCACCCTCATGACGGCTCAAGTCCAGAGTGTTCTCATGCAACAAGGAATACTGTCGGTAAATTGTCGTGGAGCCGTTTTTGGCATCGGCAGCCACGCACTTCCCGCTACGACCGCCGCGCAGGAGGATCGTGGTCGTCACCGTGATTAGGAATCGTAACTTTCAAATTAATGATAATGATATTCTCTTTCACTTTCTCTGAAAACCATGAATTATCATATCATATTGTTGAAGTTTTTATTTCATACGAGTCTGTCTGTATATATATATATATATATATATATATATATATATATATATATATATATATATATATATATATATATATATATATATATATATATATATATATATATATATATATATATATATATATATATATATATATATATAATGAGATACTGCGAACTGTTGTTGCATGTTGAAGGTTTACTGTTAGGATGACCTGATTTACGTTCTCCGGAAAAGCTGATATATATATATATATATATATATATATATATATATATATATATATATATATATATATATATATATATATATATATATATATATATATAATCAGTAAAAGTGTCCCAAACTTGAGGTGAATATTTTGTTTGTTCTGAGACTTGAGGCGAGGAGGAAAGCGTCCCTCAGCTGTCAGGCTCACACACCGCACCACTCCTCCACACTCTGAGGAGGCGTTGTATTCAACACCCTCTCTTTTAACGCATTTTTCATAAGCACGATCGCCACTGATGTCCACTAATGCCGCGAGTGTAGCGAGCCGCTAACCTCCACACACCGCGCACACCAGAGGTGGTGGAGAGCGCCTCGCAGTGTCCAGTGAGGCGCGGCACAGCTCACTCAGTGACTTAGCAACTGTTGAGACTTGGATTTCTATATATAGAATCTAGTTATGGTTAGAATAAGCCAAATATTCACGTCCTGAAGTTTGACACAAATTGCCTGGGACACGTGTGTATTGGGAATGGCGGTAACTGTTCCACTCATGAGGCAGTAGCCAATATTTGGTGTCCCAGTTTGTTTCATTCCGGTACTGACTAATTTCTAAAATAAAGTTCGTGTTGAAAATACATAATGTTAGATTTTTTGAAGATTATAAGATTTTATGGTTTACATATCTGAAATATTTTCGGGTGCGTGGTGCCAGTATTAGCGAGGCGGTCCGCGGGGCGGCGCGCGGTGCTGTGCTGCGGGCCGCTGTCCCTGGGTGGAAGGTTAGCAGGCTGATGGTGCGTCTTGCCATTTCTTTGGGTGAGTGAGGCTTTAACAATACTGTAAATAATACTAAGTGACGCGACACGTGTGCGTTAGACACGGGCCGCCACGTTCAGTCCCAGATGCCAAGATTTAATTACTCGGGTCGTAGCCGAGAGTTTTAGGCCTTATTAATAATTACCTTTATGGGATCTAGGGTTACCTGTATTCTACCTTTTGGAGTCGCTGATGCAAGACCATACACCTACAGACATGATAAATTCCAGTCTGCTTGTGTCACTCTGAGTGCAGTACATAGTACACTACTTAGACGATCATCTGCTTACTAAAGCTTCTCATCACAGCTGCGGCGTTTCATTTGTTCGAGTTTTGTTTTCGTAAAGTTTCCGATACATATTTTTCTTCCAGATATTGATATAAAGTAGTAGTGTGGAATGTGTGTGTTTTGGTGGACACTGATGTCTGGGTCTCAGTCTGATTCCTCAGTGCCTAGTCAGGAAAAGAGCCTCCGTGGCTCGCATTCACTAATGTGGTGGTGATGGGGCGCCGCGCACTGCCAGGTTCAGGTTCTGTGCTCGCTATCACAAAGAAATTTTCATGGACCTAAGCAATACATGATCATCACCCGCGCCTAAAATACATTTGCCTGTTGGGTTGCTGTGTGTGTTCATACGTTTGTATCAGATACGTTAAGTGGTTGTTAAATGCTTCGAGCCAACATGGTGCTTCGACTTGTGTTGCGAACCATAGTGTAGTTCATCCCAGTTTACTGTCAAGTCTTACTGCTGTGGAGTGTCATTTTTCAATGTATTTCGTGTGAATACAAGCTTGGGTAACAGGGAGTGTGGCATTATGGGAAAGGCAGAAACGCAGATGTCAGTGTTGGCCAATAATTTCTTTACATCCTTTTACCTGGATGAACCAAAACCGTTGTGTGTGTGCGAGGAAGAGCAACTGAGTTACTTGCTGTTGAAGTGTTCTCTGCATATTTGCCGTGTGGTTGTTCAGCGTGTTGGTAGAAATGTAACAATTTCCGCCTAGTCGCTTTAGATGCCATTCTTATGTACAGTTTCAGATGCTTTCCAAAATATTATCCTAGTTGAAGTAAATTTATGTAGTCTGTGTAGGGAATCGAGTTAGTTAAATATATTAGAAAAAACAACAGCAACATATTATTGCTAGAAATGGTGGTGGTAGGTCTTGGCCGAAAAAAAAGTAATATTTTATGAATTATGTATAAAGATAAAACTTGAATCAAATGAATACTTGCGATTGGATTTATGAAACTTTTATTTTGTGTGCTTGTGCGTGTGTGTGTATAAAATTAGGATAAGGTAGCATGCCAGTCACTGTGTTCTCCATGTTGTTTGCTCTGGCTGTACACTCCTTCCTAACATCACACAGACAAGCCCGCACACCCGATCCTCTTCCTGCACCCCTGTCCTCGCCCTCCCCACACACTGGCTCCCTATAACAAACCATTCGACCTTCATCTGCTCCCTAAGCCTCACCTTTCGTAGACAAGTTGATTTCCTGACTGATTATTTTTACATATATACCAAATTTCACTCAGTCTTAATCATAAAATTACATTCTAGCTTTTTAAACAGTATATAAGTAGAAATTAGTGAATTGTTTCAAGGGTGTTATTATTATTTGTTCATAATTTGAGATAATACTTGGGTACAGTTCGAGGCGCCTTTCAAATCCTCTCTCCTCTCTTGGTCACTCATCTTTGGGCATGCCAAACCCACCTTGTAAGGACCCACATGTTAATGAGATGCTGCCGTTGGCTTTGACTGTAGTGTGTGCAAGTTGTGTAATACAGTTTAAAGAGAAATAAGAAAGCCTTATCAACAGTGACAGCGGTGTGGCACTGAACCAAGAGTCCGTTCACACATTCTCACCAGCATGATAGGGGCATCTCAGTGTCTCACTCCAGAGAACTCCATTTTTTTCTTCCTTGTTCAATATAAACCCCCCAAAAAAAATTAAATAAAAAAAGACAATTTCCTGGAGTCTGTCTGTACTTCTGTCAGTGTGGCATTAGATTGTCTCTTTATAGCTTAGAAACTCATGTGTCCCATCCTGCCAGCCCCGCAATCCTTTATGATATATTTTTGTAATCCTCTGTCAAGGTATCTGGCCGCCACCCCATTGCAGGGCTGGCAGGAAGGCAGGTGGTGGCTGCTCTGGGGTCACCAGCACGTTAACAGTTGCCATGCTGATTCTGTGGTTGTATGAGGCGAAAGACTGTTATTGGTATGTGGACTCTGTTACATGGACCAGGTATAGCAACAGTTACCATATGAAAGCTGATAACCAAGACAAGGACAGCTACTAACCTGCCGGTTGGGTTGTGTCCTGTACACGACTCCAAGTCAGTCACCAAGTTTTCAATTACTAATATGTTTTATAAGCCACCTCAGGCTAGTTTTTGTTGTCAGTTGATACCTGTGAAGAAATTGATGGATGAAACCAATAAAAAAATTAAACAATTCCGGTTTTATCATTTCCTGTGACGAACTTTTTCAAGAGAGAAGTTTCAAGACGCTTATCCTTCCACATTTGGATAATCCTTTTGGCTTTTCTTTACGGAGTGGCACATCAGTGGACTTTTTTTTATATTTTAGTTTTGTTTTCCTGAGCCAGTGTCCCTCTTACATGAAAAATGAATGATAATGGCCTGTTTATTATGTATATGTATGGCTAGAAAAATGTATGCACTGGCGTAGAGCACGTTACGTCTGAATAGAGACGTCCACATCCAGTCTTGTTTACAAAGACTGCGTTTACAAAGTGCGTATTGCGCACCGTCTCCAAGCAACGCTTTCCTTCCGCAGATAAACAAACACTAACAGATGGACGGAAACAGACTGGAAACTGAAGATGTAATGTAGTTTTAAGAGATGCTTGGCTAAACTCTCTCTCTCTCTCTCTCTCTCTCTCTCTCTCTCTCTCTGTGTGTGTGTCCAGTATTTCCCACTCCAGTAGCTTTCATCCTCCTCCTACAACCACTCCTTAAGGTATTTTGTAAACCATGACGACATCAAACATCCCTGCCTGCCTTGCTCTTATTCCAGTAGCAAAACTTAACTCTCCTTCTACCCTTCCATGTAAAACACCTTCAGTCCTTCTTACATTAGTACAGTAAGTCTCAAATTCACCAGTTACTGAACAGCTGATAATGTTTCCCTGTATTATTTTGGGAGGAAAGCGGGGTGGGCGGCGCAACTCGTTCTTCTGTTTATCATAGGAGGTCCACGAGTCGAACACGGCTTCAGTTTTGTCTCGAACACCATAGTGTGTGAAGCACTAGTGAAGGCAGGTATTTTGGCGTCGCCGACAGCTTCCAGTCTACCTCCCAGCTTCCTGAAGGGCTTCAGTGACAGGAACGCAACCACTGCCTGCGAAGGAGCATCGGTAAGTGAGAGGAGTCGGTGTTGTGGATGATTCTGCTGATCTACGCGAGCTTCTTGGCTTGCTATAGGTACTGCGTATGTCGGGCATTTTTAGGGGATTGCTGGATAACCTTAGTTTGGTCCACTGGATTCGAGGTACTGACTACATACGTATATACATGGCAGATGATCCTTTTTTCAAATTAAGACGGTATTTCCTAAAAAAAAATAATAATATGTAAATAAATAAAAAAAGTAATAATAAATAAACAAATAAGAATTTTGAAAATCGGTCAGCTTCAGGAATGTGCCTAAAATTCAATACTTTGAAGAGAAAAATAACTGAAATCTACCCACAAGTTAATGAGAAGTGCTTAATGGTGTAGGGTTTACTACTCAGCTCACCAATGAGAGATCCTGGATTCGAATCCCAGGCTGGGTGGAAATGAATTGGGTTTGTCATCCCTCATGCCACAGCGCCTTTTCACTCAGCAGCAGAGAGGTACAACATGTAAGCAATGAATTGTGATTGCAACCCAGTGGGAAAACAAGGTTAGAAATTCTGTTTTCCTGCGTGTGTGTGTGTGTGTGTGTGCGCGTGCGCGTGCGTGCGTGCGCGCGCACTTCAAAAGATGACCGTGATAGGTAAACAAACTTTCTTTTACAGTTGGATATTATTGCATAACAATATTTGGTCACACTGTATACAGGAAGTCTGCAACACTAACGAGCAGAACTAAGGATCTTTGTCAATGGAACACTTTCGTTAAACAGCTCATCTGCTGTCTTGCGTGTAACTCATCTAGGTAGCAGTGTCTCCTTCACCTCACTTAAGAACAAAATCAGTAAAGACGGCAGCCAAGTAAAAAAAGAGTAGAACGAAAGCAGGATGCACAGCACTGGTTCTGCATAGTAAGACTTCTAGAGAGGATTTGTTTCGTTTTATTCCTTAGTAACGTAAACATTTCATACAAGACTGGAAATGAAAATGCAGTGAGCACTTGATAAAAATGCAGTGAGCACTTGATACTCTACTTAAGGTTTTCCACCACCTCCCAGCTAATGACAATGGATGACACTGTTAGGGAGAAAAGATGTGGAATAAAAGGAAGATAATTAATATTCCAGTATGATTTCCAGCCATGGTTTCTTGAGGTAGTCCGCTTCCCTGTAGTCACCCCTGGAAAGGTAATATGGTGACTGGTTTGCTATATTTTCACCTCCTTTCCTCATTCCAGCAAGGCAACCACTCGCCGTACTTATCGGTGCCACAATTTTCTTTGTGGTGCCGGCACATCACATAATTACTGGGGATAATAACTACCCTTTTTTTTTCTTTTTTTTTTAACATTGCAGGTGGAGGGACGGAGCAGCAGCAAAAGATGTCAAATCAGAAACTGCTCAGGTGGTGGGACGGAGGAGCAGCAAAGGATGTCAAACCAGAAACTGGGACGGAGGAGCTGCAGAGTCAAAACAGAAACTGCTCAGGTATACAGGTGAATTGGATGAGAGAATCAGCAGGGAGGAGGAGGAAAAAGTGTGAAAAGGCAGAAGAATGGGAAGGCAGCAAGGCCAGATGAGATACCCTACGAGATGTATAAAAATAAAGAGGAAGTTGTGATTGACAGGATGATTGAGGTGTGGGAGGAGAAGAGAGTGCCTTGAATGTGGAATGAATGCAGAGTGACTGCTGCATAAGGGAGAATAAGTAAGAATGAGTTGAATTATAGGCTAATTGCGTTAGTGAACACAGTGAGTAAAGTGTTCAGTGCAGTGTTGAAGGAGAGATTGTGTAAATGGATTGAGAGAGCTGGAATGCAGTGCTTGGTGAGGAACAAAATGGGTTCCGTGTGGACAGGAGGGCTGTAGATAATATGTTTGTGGTCAATTAAATGATTGAGATTAGAAAAAGAGGTATGGAGGGAAATTGTACTTAGGTTTCCTGGATATAGAGAAAGCTTATGGTAGGGCGAATAGGGAAGTGCTAAGCAAGGTTTCCTGGATATAGAGAAAGCTTATGGTAGGCGAATAGGGAAGTGCTAAGCAGAGTCTTAGAAAAGATTGGGTTGAATGCAAAGATAGCCAACATAGTACGTAGCATGTAGACAAGAGAAGTAGACAGATTAGGGGATATAGAAACAGACTGGGTGAAGAGTGAGGCAGGAGTTAGGTAAGGATGTATATTGGGTGAAGAGTGAGGCAGGAGTTAGGTAAGGATGTATATTATCACCAGCCCATTCCAGCTTGTATACAGAGGAGTTAGCAGCTAGAATGAGAAGAATGAATGCAGGAATAAGTGTGGGGAATTTTTATTTTTTTATTCAGATGTAGAAGTTATGAGTTTAGTTGTGAGTGAATCACCAGATGAGCTCCAAGGTTTGCTGGGTATGGAAGAATCTTTTGAGTTAGGTTTAGCAGTTTAGCAGTGAGAAAATGTAATGATTTTGAATAGGTCTAGCAGTTTAGCAGTGAGAAAATGTAATGATTTTGAATAGGTCAGACAGAGGATGAAGGTTTAGCAGTGAGAAAATGTAATGATTTTGAATAGGTCAGACAGAGGATGAAAGTAATCTGGTATGGAGAATTGGCGAGGTTAAATGAAATGGGCACAAGAATACAAGTACTTAGAGAGAGATGATGAGAGGAGAGATGAAAGAGTATGATGAAAGTGAGTGTATGACGTGAGTGTATGACGTGTTGGGAAGTGTGGAAGAGCATGGCTGTGCCGAGTATAAATGTATGGTATATATATAGTAGATACGATTGATTGCATGGAACGAAAGTGAAATTTGATAAATTAGATAAATTAGAAGTAGGGTAGATTAGAGTAGCTAGTAGGATGGCACTGAATGCACGTAGGTACACAGCAGTAGCAGCTTTGAGAGGGGATATTGATATGGGATGGAGCTTCTTTAGGGAAAGACTTACAAAAGCGATTCTTAGGTACAAGATTAGACTTGAAAGAATGAATGATGGAAGTGTGGAATGAACGTGAAATAGCAAGAAAGGTGTATTATCTGTGGAATGGTGTATCTGTGGAATATGAAAGTGGAAGCAGGAAGCAAATGGAGAGGAGTTGAGAACGAGAAAAGGGAGTTCAGAAAGAGAAAAGAGGATTTTGTGGGGGATGAGAAGTTGTGTGTGGAGGATGGGAATGGCAGGGGTGGCTGGTGTGTGGGGGGATGGGGATGAGAATAGCTGGGGTGAAAATCTAAATGACTGTAGAGACGAGACGAATACTACTAACGTGGTGACTAATGACGAATACTGTGTATAGTGTCTGTAGTGACGAATGACCAATACTGTGTAGAGAGAGCTTTGCAGAGCTCGTTTGAGGCTGTAAGAGGCTACTTTTAGTAATGTATAGTGAGGCTGTGAGAATGGCAAGTAAGTTTTCAGATTTGGTTACAGGAGTTGATCTTGCGTGGCCTTCTGTTCAGGCGTGATCTCGAGCCAACACCTGTAGGCCAACACCTGTAGCAGCAGCAGCTGCTGAGGGGCTAGCAGAAGGGCTTGCCATTCCTGAATTAGCCAGCATAAAAAGGCAACCGAGGCAGCTTACTGAGAAGTCCAGGATTTCGGAATTTCAACTGAGCTATGTCAAACCAAGTAATAATAATAATACCACCTTACTTTGTAGTAGCAATAAGTGTTTTTATACAATACTCCGAAGACTCTCCGGAGATACACTGCACGCATTTGGTAGCAGCAATACAGGTTTTACAAATAAATAATACTCCGAAGACTCTCCGGAGAAACACAACACGCATTTGGGAGAACAAAATTTATAAAAAAATAAAATAAAATGAATAAACCATAAATATATATTGAGTTGTGGAGTCTAGGACTTAAACAATTGCAGCTCATGTACCAGCATCACAGCTTGCTCACATCGAGTCTTAACACACTTAAGGGGGGAGGGGGAAATGGGAAGGAGAACAGAGAAATGTAGGAAATCAGGACGTCTTCTCCCTCCACTCGCTGAAGGATGCAGTGGTTGGCAGGATCGAAATCCACTAGCAGTGGCTGGCAGGACAGGCTGGTGGGGGTTGTCCTTCCACTAGAGACCACATCTGTAGCAAAAGAGCCAGGTTTTTTTTTTACTGGTGCATAATGTAAATACTATTGAATCCAAAATAAAGCAGCATGCATGTGAATTTGTCCTTTCTTGTCCTGACGAGCAGTGGGAGAATATTTCATAACTAGTGATCATAAAAGGTTCTGGCTCCATATCTATTAAAAAGTGTAGTGAAATAGCTGTCTGATGACAACTGGCAGACTAACGTCTACTAGAGTTTTAAAAAATCTATTAAAATGGTTCATTTAATATTAATGCAAACTCGCAATGCAAACTCGCATCTTATATGGCCAATTCTAAGAACGTACCTGAAGGAGAATCGTGCGCCCTTAACTTTGATATTCCATAAGTCCCGCGAGGTGAGCAACATCTAACATTCACACGGTGGGGAGGCGATAGCCACAACCGAGACGTCTCTCCTGCAAGATACGTTAACTTGTAAGAAAAAAAAATAAACCTCACTGCAAATGTAACAGTTCACAACGCTAGAAACAATACATTGAATCTATATAAGCGTCTCACCTGCAAGATATGTTAACTTGTTAGAAAAAAATAAATAAATAAACCTCACTGCAAATGCAACAATTCACAACGCTAGAAGCAATACATTGAATCTATATAAGCATCTACAAGAAAGAATGGTATTAAACTGAATAGACTGCAGTTTCTAAAAATGAATAGACTGCCGTTCCTAGCTTGTACAGTGTTTGGAAGTGGCTGCACAACAAGAAGAGTGACCTCACACTGGTTAGTAGTAAATAAGGAAAGAGGTGAAGTAACTGAAAACGTTGAGAAAGTAGGATAAACCGCGTCATTTTTAAAAGATAAGGCCTCTTGAAATAGCCTTGCAAGGAGTTAAGAAATATTAGCAAAATCAAGAGGAAAAAAGTCGTTAAGAAATATTCGGAAAGAAAAAAGTCTATTACAGTGGCTGGTTTAAGGAGAAGAGCCACTCCCAGAACGGGAACATTAATTACCATGGACAAAACAAAAACAGCCGTTTATGAAAGTATGAACACGGGAACAAATTAAAACTTGCTCGAGAAAAGGGTCAATAGCACTAAATATACAGAATAACAAGCGTACAGTAGCTCATAGTAAACAAAACAAAAAAAAAAAAAAAAAATTAAAAGACACCACATAGCCAGTTTTATCTTTAGTGGAGCTCGAACAGATCAATTTGTTCGCCATACACTAGTTTTGTTGACATCACTTGTACGGTGTAATCATTCACCGTCCACTGCCACAAGCCGAGGGATATCTAAAACCTTTCGCGTCTGATCTTCGCCCTCACCAGCATAATTTCCAACCTGTTGCATGGCTAGCTGATTGTTACCGTTATTGACGGATAATAATCATGGAACCTCCTCTGAACACCGCAACATACACTCCAGCTTTTTTTTTTCTTTTCTCTGTCTCTCCTTGAACACCACAGTACCATCCACTACGACTAAGTAAATGAGCGAAGTAGACAAATGAGAGCTTTATCACCACAATTACATAGTCAACTAAGTAGCTACCGTTTACAAGTAATTGTTAACTAATAATTAGATAACTATCAAACTGCTCACATAACTAGGATGTTAATGCCCCCAAGAATTTAACCTGTTAAAATATTTAATACCCAAGGCCGTGCGAGCTGCCGAGCTATGGTTCACCCGCTATATTTGAAGTACACCTGCGTGGAGAGACGACTTTCACGCAACAACTATCAACGATACTTTGAAATGCCTCCTAGCTGCACCTCCACTACTGTCAAAAGACTAGTTACAGTGACATGCAACAGCTATATAGTGTAGTCCCGGCCTTACATCCTCCCTAGTTCCCTTCGGACAACAGTGTTACTTGCTGACACAAATCGCGTCACTACTCACTTCAAACCTGGCCATCACTTTTTCACACCAAAGACCTGAGAAAGTTCTTCAACCATGGACTGTTACCGGTTGGGTATACCAAAACACCTAAACAATTACCGTGCACTGGAACAGTCTGTAAACCGCTAATTAAACACACCAAGAAACCTATTAGATTACTTAAGCTATCTAGATATTTAACTATAAAGTCTCACCACACGAATGCATAAAATACACGCTTTCACATCACTAACCTTCAACTCGTATTGCATATGAAAAACAAACTGCACCAAAACAGAACACACCTTACCTTCACTCAGGCCTTAGAGGGAATGATGCACGGGCTTCCATGCCTCCTGCCACTACTCTTCTCCTCCCTCCTCCTCCCTCACTCCCCGGCTTCCTGTAACGACCGATTTTGTTCTAATGGTAGTTAACAAAACGAGTTTAATATCAATATATAGTTCATGAACATACCACAAGGGAAGCTGTAACATGTTTTGTCGATCAGTTGGTGCGTAGAACGGTCTGAGAATTTCGCATGTACTGTACGCACAGCATGCATATTCCGAAACAATTCTACGCCGCATCTCCATTACTGTCAAAAGGCACTAGTTGAAGCTACACGGGTTTTTAAAGGTGTTTTCATGGTTATAGTGACAGATTAACAAACTTTCTACATCTTGACAATTCGGTTAATGATCTGTGGCCTTGAAAAATAGTTGTGGGGAGAGAGCAGAGCGTTTCAGAATTGTGGTCTAAATCTTACAATGAGGTGTTAATTCTTGTCTGATTGTTTAATGGTTTCTCGATTAAATATGTGGTACACCTGCATGGTGAAAAT
This sequence comes from Scylla paramamosain, assembly GCF_035594125.1. Classification (NCBI taxonomy): domain Eukaryota; kingdom Metazoa; phylum Arthropoda; class Malacostraca; order Decapoda; family Portunidae; genus Scylla; species Scylla paramamosain. The sequence goes on from NC_087153.1 coordinate 17,802,106, forward strand.
ACCTAATGAAATACTTTCTTTATGATTCGGGCATCTCAAATGCTGAATTCCATTTCATGTATAACGACCCAACAAAACATGCAAATTGTTGTATTTGTGTGCGGCAGTTTCCTGATCACAAATGAACATATGTATAAAGCAAAGAATATGAAATGGTTCTTTGATATATTTGCATTATCTTTTCGCCGAGCTTTGAATAATGTGCTATCTTAAATACCAGATTTTATTAAATGTTATTTATGAATGTTCTATGATTTTCTCAATACGTTTGTAAAGACTTTTACTCGAGGACATAGATATGTGTACGTAGATACCATTGTGAATTTCCACATTAATATTTTACCAACTGCTCTCTACTTATTTCTCAAGCTCAAAACTGGTGTCTTCACAAACCAAATCCAGAAAACCTGTATCATGTGATTTCTCGTGCACCAAAATTTAAATAAAATACTTGAATAAACATGTTATGGGAGAAAAATACTGCATATGTACAGCAAAATGCTTTACTCATAAAAGACAATAGTTTCAGATTAACTTATAATAAGATGTAAGGGCCTGGAAGACTTGAAAATTGTCAACAATACAAAAAAATTGAGATCTATATTTACATATACTTCATTATCATTTGATTCTGTGTCAGCTTGTTAGGTTTGTACTCTGCTAGGAAATTTTCAAACAAAATGAGACAATTCTGGCCACCTTCTTCAGTACATTCCCTGATTTTAGGCAGGTAACATTTAACAATGAATTCCATCAATTTGACAAACTGTTTCCTGTATGTCTCCTGCAGTGTGAAGCCAAAAGACTGTATGAACCTTAACAGCACCTCTCCAGTGATGCCAGACAGTGGTGGCTGGGACAGAACATTGGCCAGCACCTCCCATCCAATAGCTGCTGCCCGGATTGGTGATCCCTGTTTTTTGCTTATTCTTGTCAACACAAAGCCATACATTGTGGAGTACTTTCCAATCTGACTATAATACTGATCAAGCTTTTCTATATTTATCTGGCCTTCTCTGCACATCTGGCTTCCTGGCATGAGAGGGGGGCAAAGCTTGAAGAGATAATATAAGAAAAGATCCCACAAATCTGGATGGAAGGTGACAAGCTCCACTAGCAGCCAGGAGTAAGCTGAGGCTCCAAGTGCATCCTGTATCGCTACTTGCTTCACGATATTACTCATCACTGAATTCTTGAAGCTGGCGAGTACGTCTGGCTCAGCTTTCCTTTCCCTCATTTCGGCAAGCAGCTTCTGTAGCTTGTCTCTGTTGATGGAATGGTTGTCCTTGTTGATTTGATTGGCCATGGTTGCTTTGCGCCGCAGCTCCCACAGCTGGTCCTTGGACAACTTCTCAGAAGCTTCTAAAAAGTAATCCACTTTCTGTTTGAAATCCTCCAATCTGAAAAACAACAAAATATCAGCAATAGATTATAAAGTGTGATTTACTTTGTTTGAAATCCGTCAGTCTGGAAAACAAAACGTCAGCAATGGATTGTAAGATATGATTCGCCTTCTGTTTGAAATCCATCAATGTGGAAAAAATAAAATGAAGTAAAATAATAATAATAATAATAATAATAATAATTTCTAAAAAAAAAAAAAACATAATCTGCTTGAAATTCATTAATCTGGAAAACAAGTAAAAAAATTCAGCCATTTACATAGTCACAAAGTAGCTAAACCAGCCATGTATGGCCTTCACAAGACATCCTAAACTTAACAGTGATTTTAGCCTTTAACTGCTATTTGGTACATTTGCCCCTAATCAATAACCCCTCTGGCACATTTCTTTTCCCACAGCCACCTCCAAACATATTACACTGGCTAGAAAGTGCAAAATCTATTTTTTCATCCCTCTCTTTCTTCTAAGTGTTTACAAAAATTTCATACATTGCTTTTAGTTTTTTTTTTTTTATGTAGGAAGGACACTGGCCAAGGGCAAAAAAAAAAAAAAAAAAAAAAAAAAAAAAAAAAAAAAAAAAAAAAAAAAGCCCACTGAAATGCCAGTCCCATAAAAGTGTCAAAGCAGTAGTCAAAAATTGATGAATAAGTATCTTGAAACCTCCCTCTTGAAGGAATTCAAGTCATAGGAAGGTGGAAATACAGAAGCAGGCAGGGAGTTCCAGAGTTTACCAGAGAAAGGGATGAATGATTGAGAATACTGGTTAAATCTTGCGTTAGAGAGGTGGACAGAATAGGGGTGAGAGAAAGAAGAAAGTCTTGTGCAGCGAGGCCGCGGGAGGAGGGGAGGCATACAGTTAGCATGAAAATAGTGGTAGAAGACAGCTAGAGATGCAACATTGCGGCAGTGAGAGAGGCTGAAGACAGTCAGTTAGAGGAGAGGAGTTGATGAGATGAAAAGCTTTTGATTCCACCCTGTCTAGAAGAGCAGTATGAGTGGAACCCTCCCAGACATGTGAAGCATACTCCATACATGGACAGATAAGGCCCTTGTACAGAGTTAGCAGCTGGGAAGGTTGTGTCGAGTTGATAGATGGAGGAATTGAGTTTTTGAGGCATTGAACAATATCAAGTTTGCTCTGCCCCAATCAGAAATTTTAGAAAGATCAGAAGTCAAGTGTTCTGTGGCTTCCCTGTGTGAAATGTTTACCTCCTGAAGGGTTGGACATCTATGAAAAGACATGGAAAAGTGCAGGGTGGTATCATTAGCATAGGAGTGGATAGGACAAGAAATTTGGTTTAGAAGATCATTAATGAATAATACGAGAGTGGGTGACAGGACAGAACCCTGAGAAACACCACTGTTAATAGATTTAGGAGAACAGTGACCGTCTACCACAGCAGCAATAGAACAGTCAGAAAGGAAACTTGAGATGAAGTTACAGAGAGAAGGATAGAAACCGTAGGAGGGGTAGTTTGGAAATCAAAGCTTTGTGCCAGACTATCAAAAGCTTTTTTGATATATCCAAGGCAACAGCAAAAGTTTCACCAAAATCTTTAAAAGAGGATGACCATGATTCAGTAAGGAAAGCCAGAAGATCACCAGTAGAGCGGCCTTGACGGAACCCATACTGGCAATCAGATAGTAGGTTGTGAAGTGATAGATGTTTAAGAATCTTCCTGTTGAGGATAGATTCAAAAACTTTAGATAGGCAGGAAATTAAAGCAATAGGATGGTAGTTTGAGGGATTAGAACGGTCACCCTTTTTAGGAACAGGCTGAATGTAGGCAAACTTCCAGCAAGAAGGGAAGAGCTGAAAGGTGCAAGCACGGAGCCACAGTTTCGGAGAATAATTGGAGGGACCCCACCAGGTCCATAAATGTTCCAAGGGTTTAGGCCAGCGAGGGCATGGAAAACATCATTGCGAACAATTTTAATAGGTAGCATGAAGTAGTCAGAGGGTGGAGGAGAGGGAGGAACAAGCCCAGAATCGTCCAAGGTAAAGTTTTTAGCAAAGGTTTGACCAAAGAGTTCAGCTTTAGAAATAGATGTGATAGCAGTGGTGTCATCTGGTTGAAATAAAGGAGGGAAAGAAGAAGCAAAGTTATTGGAGATATTTTTGGCTAGATGCCAGAAGTCTTGAGGGGAGTTAGATCTTGAAAGATTTTGATACTTTCTGTTAATGAAGGAGTTTTTGGCTAGTTGGAGAACAGACTTGGCATGGTTCCGGGCAGAAATATAAAGTGCATGAGATTCTGGTGATGGAAAGCTTAAATACTTTTTGTGGACCACCTCTCTATCATGTATAGCACGAGAACAAGCTGTGTTAAAGCAAGGTTTGGAAGGTTTAGGTCAAAAAAAAGAGTGAGGAATGTACACCTCCATGCCAGACATTATCACCTCTGTTATGCGCTCAGCACACAAAGACGGGTCTTTGACACGGAAGCAATAGTCATTCCAAGGAAAATCAGCAAAATACCTCCTCAGGTCCCCCCAACTAGCAGAGGCAAAACGCCAGAGGCACCTTCACTTAGGGGGATCCTGGGGAGGGATTGGGCCGATAGGACAAGATACAGATATGAGATTGTGGTCGGAGGAGCCCAACGGAGAATAGAGGATGACAGCATACGCAGAAGGATTAGAGGTCAGGAAAAGGTCAAGAATGTTGGGCGTATCTCCAAGACAGTGAATATGAGTAGGGTGTTGCACCAATTGCTCTAAGTCGTGGAGGATAGCAAAGTTGAAGGCTAGTTCACCAGGATGGTCAGTGAAGGGAGAGGAAAGCCAAAGCTGGTGGTAAACATTGAAGTCCCCAAGAGTGTGGGCACGAGAGCATGTTAAGTCATTACGCACAGAAACGCAACATCCAGCTTTGGATAAAAAATGAGGATAGAGAAAGTAGGAGGGAACAGAAAAAGGGCTACTGTCAGTTGCCTCAGACACCTGAGTTTCAGTGAGGAAAAGAAGATGGGGTTTAGAAGAAGAGAGGTGGTGTTCTACAGATGGAAAATTAGATCTTAGACTGCAAATGTTGCAGAAGTTAATGAAGAAGAAATAGAGGGGGGGTGTCAAGACACTTAAGGTCGTCGACAGAAAGACAATCCGACCTGGGGACATTTATGGTGCCCTCCCCAGATGGGGACTCCGAGACTGGTGTAGGAGTCGCCATGATGATTTTGAAATTTTTGAGTGAAGGGTGTGTGTGTTATTAGGTTTTGTGTGGAGGAAGAGAGTTGTCTTTAGAGGGCAGGCTGTGACTGCCCTCTTGTGTTGTGAGACACAAAAATGTTCAATGAGGTTACAGCTGGGTTTAATGATAAGTTCACAGCACCCCCTGAACAGTGCTTTAGACCTCACTGGGAGTAATTATTATTTCGGCAGGTGTCTACTGCCTCCTCCTGTGAATTGTTGCATATCACAATGAAAGTATTAAGTGGAGCACATGTAAAGCATTTGAGAGTGACAGCTCCTTCATATATACCTGCATTTGCTATAAAAGAAAGATATAGTGTGACTGTAAAGAAAATCAATTCTGACATAAATTAGAATATTGTAACAGAAGGATGGAAATGAGCAGGTAAATAGGACTGATAATTGTAAGAGCTGGATCTGAAGAATGTCTAAGAGCAGAATTAACACCATTAAATTTTTTTTTCTCTCATCAAATCATCAGTCCTTTGGTTATGCAAGTTTGAACAAGTGAAGCTATTTTCTTACGTACTTATCTCTTTTGTCAGCTTCAAGGGCCGCTTCATACTTTTCTTCCTGCTTCTGCTCACTTTCAATACGCTCTTGCTCTCTCTGAGCCTGCTGCTGCCTCTTCATCTCCAGCTCGGCAGCCTTTGCCTTCGCCTCATTCTCTTGTTGAATCCGCTCAGCTTCTTGGTTTGCCTTCTCTACTTTTCTTGATTCTGCAAAAAGATGGTATGAATTTAGTCACACACTAGGAAACACTTCCTTAACTTTATATGTTAAAAACACTCAACCATTTAGCCCCCATTCATCCTTAACTCTTGCTACATATGAACATCTGTGAAACTCCAAGAAGCCAACAGGCCTACAAAAAGTAGTCTGTATAAAACGTACCTACATACCCATCATCCCCATCGATGACGTCATCTAAACTACTTTTTGATTCAGCACTAACAATCCAGTTATTGAGTTTATTCAGATCATCTATCACTGAGAACCAACTTCTCTACAAACAGAAAAACCTGATGCACCCACTTTCACTTTGTTTAGTGTTTCTCCTGTCTTAAATCCTGTGGTCTATAAACAATCTCCCTACAGAACATGACAGCAGACAGATTCTAAGTAAGCCAAAGGAATTGGGATTGAGGGAAAACTTTAAATGCAGAGAAAGAAAGCTGTATATTGCTTCAATTCTGACCATGAATAAACACTCACATTTACAGCAAACTCCTATACTGCCATATAATGTTACTATCAATCAAGCACTCCACAGATGAAAACATTAGCTCACCAAGCTTTTGAATGATGGATCCCACAGTTGTAAGTTCTTGCTGGAGTGCCTTATAAACTTTATCTATTTGTACTCTTGATAGTGGTTTCTGACGGAAGCTATTAATAATGTCTTCCACTTGAGTCCTTGTATTGTTAAAGCGAGCTTCTGTATTTCTATCAATTTCACTGCCTTCAAGTTCCCTGAAAAAAAAAAATAAATAAAATAAAAAATAAATAAATAAAAAAAATAAAGAACAAATTAAGAAACAAAATAAAAATAAAAATAAATAAATAGAATAAATAAATAAATAAACAAAAATACAATTATAATAGTAAGCATGAATCATAGAAGATAGTCATTACTGATAAGCACAACTATCTGAATTCTATTTGTTAGTGCACAGACAGGCTCTATCCATTTATACTCGTATATCAGAACAACATTCTTTCTAAAGGTGGGTAGCCATGTAAACTTATCAACATGTAACTACACAGTGCATATACAGTCTGACCTTCCTACTATAAACATACAGCTTCCAAATCCAACAATATCAACTGTTTCAATAATTATTTCCTTGGAGGTATTGAACAAAGAAGCATCCAGATTCACCTGAGAAGCTGATACATGACATTCCGCTTAGTGACAAAATCTGTGTGTAACATCTGCAGCTGAGCAATGAGGGACTGCAATAAATTTGCTTGTTCAGCTTCCTGGCGTTGTGCAGATTCCATTGCCTCCAGCAGCTGGGATGACTGTCTGGAGACTTGGCTTGTGTATTCTCTTCTGTGGGATGTGATAAGCTTTAGGGATTCAGTAAATATAATATAGGAATAAACACAATAACTATGTGCAAAAAAGATATACGTGATGTAATCAGGGTGGGTGATGGGTTTTTCTGGCTGCAAGAAAACAGGCAGGTGATGAGTTTTTCCAGTTAGCTATTTTCTGCTATCATCTTGAATTTTGCATGGTGATTTTTAGTCCACATGTCTCCTAGGCCTTCATACAACTACTACACTCTCACTCAGTGTCTCCATGACTGTCATGATGGTAGGACAAGTGATATATTTTCTTTTGTATTCGATTCCAAGTGAGACTTTCTGTGCTCAATATCAATTTGCTCCTGACATGAGAAAATATAAGGCAGGCCATGTGAACTATAAATTTGGTGGTCAATGTGAAAACGTAGTGAAATATGGTTAGCAATGACGAGTACAGGGAGGAATGGCCACCTGCTGTGTGTATATTAAGCAGCATTCTGAACAAAGGTCTGCCACAGGAGGAAACTTACTCTAGTTCATCATGTCACCAGAGAAAACCACATGACCAAGACACTATGGGATTGCGAGAGACTAAAGAGGAAGGATGGATAAGGAGAATGCTCTTAAATTTACAGCAATTAACTTAGAACTGTGAAATTAATAATGGAAATAAGGTAACTTCCATGAATGCCACAACATTGCAATACAGGGAGAAGCAATTTACAGTAATGTCCCTGCATGTCATGAGGTGGATGGTCTTGCCTTATTTAGGAGAGGAGAAATACAGAGAATACAGAGGAGAAAGTGCCCAGTCCCCTCTATTAGTTACCTTTTATGATAAATGGGGATTGTAGTGGTAGTATCCTAAGTTAGCAAAACGATGAAGGCAATAAAATATAAACATCCCAGTAAACAACTAATACATAATATCCCTATAAGCTGAGGAATCTCTTCCTCTAGTCCTGAGGAAAACATCACAGGCAATGATGGGGACATACTTGCAATGCTGCACTGCTGTCTGTGCTTCCTCCTCCTGTTGCCTCAACACATTCTCTTCATTCTTTATCCTTTCTTGCTGAGTGAGATGGTATTCCTCCACTTCCTTCTCATGTTGTGCATAGATTGAGTTCAGGTCATGCAAATATGCTTCTTGTTTTTGTTTTGTCTTTTTCTGTGAAATAGAAAAGTAAATTTAACATACAGTACAGGTATATATATATATATATATGATACCATTAATACTTTAAATTTCAACTGATGAAAACTGAAATGCTGAACACTGTACACACCATTGAAAAGAAAATATAAAGGTGTCAACAAAGGAAACTGCCCATCTATCAATACACTAAGGCAAAATCTCCTGGCAGAGAAAGGAGGGCTGAAACAAGGTGTCAACTTCTACACATGTGATATTTTTTGCAAATGATATATATGAACAGTCAGAGAGAGATATCAGACAAATTTAGAATTAAAATCTGGAACAAGCTCTCACATTTGGTCAATTCCAAATCTGATTTTACATTTGCAAGATCCTTGATCAAACAGTGATGAGCAAAAAGTAGCTTTAAGTGCAACTTCTATACATTAATTTCAGTAATCAAAACTAAATCAATTGGTAAACCGGAAAACACATGAATCACCTTAAGATCCAAACAAATCCATTTTCCCATTTTTTGCTATTCAGGAAGATATCAGTGCAAGCAATGGTAATGGTGATGCTGTTAACTTCACTGAACAGATACCTACTTGAATTGCTTCTTTATATGATTTCTCCAGGGACATTTTTTCCAGCAGTAAGTTAAGTTTGTATTGTTCATATGCCTTGCAGGCGATGTCAAGAGAGATGGGTAGGTACTGCTGCACACACTCACTTGGTCCTTCTGCACTACAAGAGCTGGAAAACAAAGGAAAATAAAAAGGGTTTGAAATGAGTATGATGCAAAGAAGAATTACAATTGTGAGATTTCTGATGAATGTGAAATAAAGAAGAATCAAAGATGTGATTTTTATGATGGATATGATATAAAGTATCCAACCTGTATGGTTAATCTCTATAAAGTGAGGGCAGGAGTACTTTCTCTTCTCCACTGTGGTACATGGGGCTAAGCAAAGAGAGTGGTGTGAATGACTGAAAGTTGTGTGCCTGCCTTGTCTTAGGTACTTCACTTTTTGGGTATATGTATGTATGTATATATAATATAAAGAATAGCAGTCATGAGATTTAAGATAAACAAAATTTAAAGAATAAATGTAGTACAAGGAAATATTGTACTTAGAATTTTCATCAACCAATGTAAGTAGTTTTCTGATTAAGGAAATAATCCCCACACTTCATCTGATAGCAAACACAACACCATGCACTCTGAACATGAATTAAAGTAGGTCTACTTAGAAAGAAATGTCAAAAAAGACTTAGCTGAAAGGTCATTATGATCACTTGACTACACTGTTTCCTGCTCAGAGTGGGAGTAACAATGCTCACAACATGGCAGCAGCCTCATCATCATGGCATTTGATTTGCTGATGCAATCTTCCTCTAAATTGAAAAGCAGCCAGAAAAGGAAGGAAATGCATCAATGAATGAGGAGACAAGGTTGCTACCATGGTCTTATTATCATAATTCCTTTAACATCCTTATTTTCCCTCATGCGGTTGGATGGCTTAAGTCCCTCCCAGTGTTTTGTAGTTGTTGATGATCTCTTTACTGTTGTTCTGCTGTTGCTGTGTTGTGAGTGGTTACTGTCAGAATTGACATGAAGCTGTATGACTTGTTAAAAGCGGCAGCCATTATTATAATATAACATCCCCTGAGCTGTTATGAGATAGGCACAATGAAATTATTAGACTGATGAAGCTTCTTCACTTGTGAAAAAATCCCTATCTGACACATAATCTATATCTGATCTTATAATACAGAAGATGAAGTAATAGTAATCTTTACCCATGTTGAGTATCTGTTGGCACCTCATCTTTGTTTTCCTCTTGGCACTCTTCCTCTGTTTCTACTTCAGTTGTAAAGGAAGACTGGCCTGAAAAATCTATTTTGCTGAAGTCTCCAATATCCTTCAGTCCGTTCCTGTTATAGTCCGAGTCCTGAAATAAAATGTCTCTTTAAATTATTACAGCAATCATACCACAAAAGAAATTAATGTTTCAGGTTGGCTGTCTCCTTTTGCTGTGCCCTGAGCCACTTTGTGCCTTCCTTACTTCATCTCCATGTCCTGCAACTGTGGTCTCATGACTCACATAGTTCCCTAACTGTCATAGAGAATATTCTAATTGCTATTCATCCCATGTCTTAAAACCATACTCTGAAACACTTCTGTGCTGCCCCTTCACTGCATTTAAAAAGCTCTACTTGAAGTTACATGTGTTTTTTATGGTTGCAGAGGCAGGTTAGCAAGATTTCTACATTATTTACTGAAGGAACACTTGAGAACCCGGCTAATTATCTCTGTGGCCTTTGAAAATAGTCGTGGCGAGAGAGCAAAGTGTTTAAAAAGACAGGGGTTACTGGCTTCATCTCTATCTCCTCCAAGTGTGATGTCTCCTGCTGGGGTGTGTAGTCAGAATCAAGGATACTTTTGGCCAGTCAGTGTTGGAAATGGTGTCAGTAAAAATATCTCTGACTTTGACTCTTCTACAGGATGAATTCTAATGTAAATTACTTGGTGTAGTACTAAGCTAGTTTTCCATTTTTGTGAAAGAGATTAACTTCTGTGAGGAGTCTCAGGAAATTACCTAAAGCGAGAAATTTGTGGTAATACTGATTTAACATAATTTCTTTGTTGAAATAAACTTGGAGTCTGAGTTGGATCGTCAAAAATCTGACTGATCCTATAATTTAAAATCCCAATATTCATAAATCTGGATGAGGCAGTGATAGGGATGGTACAGCTAACAGTCCAAATCAGCAGTTGGCAGTGGTCCAACATGGATATGAGTCAATTGTGGTCAACTACATATGAGCATTGGAACATAAGGGAAGCTGAAAGTAACCAGAAGGTCTATGCATGGTTGTCCTTTTTATCTATCATCCCTATTTACACATTCATCAGTATTATTAGTTTCAGACAGCATTTTCTATATGGCTCAAGTTCATAATCCTGTCAGAGCTGTGTGTCACCCATGCAGTAACCAATATTAGCATCACAATACAATGTTGACACTGCATCCTATTTCCAAGGTACGTATTCTTCAAGCTCTACCAGCAAAGCCTAAGTGTATTCCTTGAGTTAGATTCATTGACAAAGTTGTATATCACTCATGATCTTATCGGATGCCAATACAGTTGCCACAAAAAAAAGTATACATTTTCACCGCAATAAAAAAGTACACATGCGAATATCTTTTTAGTGTTTATTTGCGTTCCCACCACCAGCAGAGTGGGCAGAGCTAGTGATGATGTTGGTTGGCTAGAGTCTGCCTCCATTCATTGTTCCATACCACACCAGGCCTCAGGGTGCCTCCAGTGCTTCTACAGAGAGGTTTCTTGTTATGCTGCTCCTGAGCGCCCCCATTTTCTACTTGCGCACCAACTTCAATGTGCTACCAGATGCTCACATTCATTATCATGGGCTATGCATAGCGGTCTCTTCAAGATAAAACCCAGGCCCTCATTCTCCTAGGCGAAGGGTGGTCTGTCATACGTGTAGCAGCAGAATTAAAGGTGACAAAGAGAACCATTTACAAGCTAAAAACCACAGCAGAGAACCTCCCTCCCAGTGCAATACCAACCAGAAAACCAGGCTCTGGGGCACTGAGGAATACGTCTCCATGCACAGACAAGGTCCTGGCAAGAGAGGTGAAGGAAGACCCTTCAATTACAGCCATCAGCCTGAAAGAGAAACACCCCCAACCTCCTGCAGAACGTCTTGGTGCGAACTATTCAACACCATCTTCAGGAGGACTTAAAATTGCCAGCATGCCACGCTGCCAAGAAGCAGCTTCTGACAGAGGCTATCAAGAAGTGACGTCTGGATTTGTGCCAGAAATACAAGGAGTGGACATTGGCAGACTGGCAGAAAGTAATGTTCTGCAATGAAAGCATGTTCCAGCTGGTCAGGGGTGGCTCCAAGGTCGTGAGGAGGTCCAGTAACGAGTCCTGTTATGACCCTCGCTACATTGTCAAAACGGTCAAACACCCAGACAGTGTGGGGGGCATTCACTGGTCATAAGGGCTGGACTCTACTTTCTTCCTAAGAACATGATGATGAAGGCAACTAATTATACTGAAGTCTTGAAGTAGCCCATGCTGACATTTTGGAGTATTCATGAAGCAGAATATTTTATGCATGACTTAGCACCAGCACATAAGTTCAAGGCTGTCAAGGAGATCATGGTGAAAAACAATATTCGGCCAGGCAACTCCCAATATACTGGCCAGGCAACTCCCTAGACCTCAACCCCATCGAAAACGCCTGGCATGTAATGAAGACCAAGCTGGAGAATTCGTGCCCCAGCAGCATCAAGAACCAGACGGAGGAGCTGAAAAAGATATGGATCTACTTCAATGCCTCCTATTTCTCCACCCTTGCTGCTTCCATGTCCAAGAGGATCCAGAGTGTTCTGAAGTCCAAGGAGAATATGTCTAAATACTAATTGTAAGATAAAATTGTAAATAAAACAGCCTCATTTTGTATTCTATAGTTTTACTATCCAAAATTCAGTGATGTATACTTTTTTTTTGTGGCCACTGTATGTACACATTGTAAAGAAAGGTAAAATATTGTTATGGTAGGGGAATGTTGCTAGACAGGATGCTACTGTGAGACATAGGGTTGCAACTACTGGCCTCTCCTTCTCAGGCCACATGTAGCAAGCGAGGTGGGGGAAAGCATCAGACTTCTGGGTCCTATACTTCGCAGGCAGGAGAGAGAGACGGCAAGGAAGTGATGGAGATAGCCAGTGGGTGCTGAGGCACGAGAGAGGAAGGACGCTGCGCAGTCAGCAGACAGACATAGAGGAATGCAAGCATGGACCAGGGCAGCAGAGGTAGCAGCAGTGGCAAGACAAGTCTGGTGCCTGCAGGTCTTGAGGTGGCTGCTGGATGCCCTGGTGAGCAGACCTCAGGCAAGGATGGATGCACACGTGGTGACCAGAGTTTTGATATCAGGATGTGGTGGCCTGTGCAAGGTGCTGTGGAGACCAGAGGAACTGCTGGCCTGGAGGAAAACTGTGGAAGGAAATTGTCATAGCTGGCTGTGGAATCTCCCTGGTGCTAGAGGAATCTCTGTGAGCAACCTGTGTGGAGCCTCTAGGAGGTGTCTGCTGTGTACCTGAGGAAGAACCACAAGAAGACATCCTGTGACTGTGTAGAGTACTAGTTGCTGGGAAGTGCAGCTAAGAGGGACTTTGCCATGCTCAGCCACTGCCTCTGTGTTATGCTCAGAGATGTGTCTTGTGCTTACGCTCCCAGGTTTGCCTCATGCGAGGGGATGTCCGAGTGACTGCATGTGCTCTGCACGTGTGTGGATGCCGAAGTGACTCTAACCAGCAAGAGTGAGTGCTGCAGTTAAGACTCAGTGCTCTACCTGGTGTGAGTATTTTGCACCTGTAGTGTCCTATGTGACATGAGATAAATGTGCCCTGCTCTCTTGTGAGGAGATATATGCCTGTGTTGGGCATATAGTCTTTGCATGTCCTCCTTGCCTCACACTCCACTACTATGCCAATCCCTGTGAATTGTTTCTGCCTGCATCACAGCGCCTGGTGACAGAGTGAGTGCTATGCTGGCTACTCCTCTGTGTGAGTTGCTGCCTGCCTGGGTAAGTGTTACCAACAGCTGGTCAGGTGTGGGCGGAGGTGTAAGTAGTGGGTGCCGCAACAATATAAAAATTAGGGTAAATAAAGTTACATCAATTTCTTTCTTTGTTTTATCATTATTCATGTTTGATCCTAATATGGGATCAGAAATGAGATAAATGTAGATATTAAGCACAGTGGAATATTAGGTATTCTTTTATTCTTACACCAGTCTTAACATGGCTTTTTCTTATCCTTCTCATCTGATAGAGCTTCTCATTCTGAGTAATTTAAACACCATATATACCCACCACAAATTATATATAATGCTGATAGCAATTTTTAAAGATTTATCTGTTTTTTTGAGAACCAAGCAGTTGGCAGTGGGTGTCACCTTGATTATTTCTAGTGCACTGCCAGATTTTACGAAGATAAATGAGATAATGACTTTGTATTAATTTCTTTGCCTTACCAGTTAGGTTTGATTATGTTAGGCTAATTTGGTTAGGTTAGATTAGTTTGGTTAGGTTAAGTTAGTTTAGTTAGGCTAGGTTAGTTTGGTTAGGTTAGGTTATTTTAGTTAGGTTAGGTTAGGTTAGGTTAGTTTAGTTAGGTTAGGTTAGTTTAGTTTGGTTAGGTTAGGTAGGTAAGAAAAGGTTAGTTTGGTTAGGTTAGATTAGTTTCACTAGGCTGGGTTAGGTGGTGGTGGTGGAGACAGCCGGCTGATGGCCACAGGCAAGTGGCAGCCAGTCCTCTTGTGGAGAACATTGTGAGTGTTACTGCTGTGTTACTTATTTATGAGAACAAAACTATTTTTTCTGGTAGATTTCAGTCAGTTTTGTATTAATCTGCTTTTTTTTTTTTTTTACCACAAAACATTAGTCTCTGATGGTGGGTCAAGAGGGGATAAAAATAAATAAAAACTAATGATTTGCAAGAAAAACAACAAGCAGATTAATTCAAAACAAGCCGAAAACTACCAGAGAGACTGGTGCAAGAGTAAAAATTTACTCATAGTTCTGCCAGGCCAATCATGTTGCATTTCCCAGCTTGGTATTGAATACCTAGAAGTTTAAGGTTAACTTGGGCTGACACGACAGTAGAATGCGGGATTTTTGGCCTTTTATGTTGGGAAGCCTTCCAAATTAGCAGATTAAGATATTCAATCATTCCCTCCCAAAAAAAAAAAAAAAAAAAAAAACGAAGTGGAATGAAGCAGCATTTGTGGACAATTTATTTACGGGCAAAAATGTCAAACTTCAAATCGATCTATACAATGAAGAGATCAGCAATGAAATAAAACTAAATTATCATCATCTAGATCTAAACTAACCTAAACATGGGATTAAAAACGCCACTGTAACCTAAATATCATCCGAATAATATGAGAATATCAGAATGAACCTGAGAAGAGTGCGGGTCATCAGTCAGTCTTACAATTAATACCCTAGTACTGACCTCAGGGTTATTAGGGCCATAGTCTTCAGGAGGCTTGTCCCAATGCCTGAGTCTCTTGCTGTTCTTCAGGGCGTTGATAACATTGAAATATTCCTCCATACTTTCCGCGTCCTCCAGTCCTCTACAGGTGGGCCGACCGTGGATGAAGTTCAACTGGCTTGGTTTGTATACACCGCGTCCCATTCCCTGCCCGCTACTCTCGCCTGTCTCATTCCTTTGCCTCACTTAGACCTTCATCAAACTTTAAACCAGGCGATGGCGGATATGTCTGAACAGAGGATATGAAAGCTTAGTTAAGAGGCTCCATTTTGTAACAGGATCGGCTTGAATGTTTTATAATAGTGTGAAACGAAGCAGATAATAGCTGATAAATAAGGAAGACCTGACGCTACCTCAGTCGTTTTGTATAAATATGAAGCAAATATCCCAGGAGTTTTCAGATTTAAATGTGAAAAAAAACTAAAAGATAAATAAATATCCTAAAAAAATACTCAAATATTAAATAATAAATCTTAGGCCGGCCACACACGTGCAGTTAAAACTGTCAGTTTGGACTGTTCAGTTATAACTGACAGTTTTAACTGACGTGTGTGGGACCATCAGTCTCAGTTCAACAGAACTGCGCAGTTCGACTGAAGGAAATAGAAAAGTTAAAAGTTTTAACTGTCAACTGTGGGTGTTTGAGAACTGAGCGTGTGTGGGGCTTAACTGCGCAGTCCTCAGTTGACTTTCAGATTGGACGGAAACACCATGTGAGGGAAACACTTTACTTTTGGTAACGTTTCGTACAGAGTACTTCCTCAGAAGTACACTGTACGAAACGTTACCAAAAGTAAAGTGTTTCCCTCACATGTTGCTTTCTGTCCATTCTGTCTTAACTTATTTGTTTGACTTTCAGATCTCATAGTGTTTCTTTTCTTTCAGTGATCCAAAACAGTAATTATGTCTAGAAAGGAGAATCAAACCATTGCAGACTTTATAGAAATTTATAAAGCTTGAGGAGATATTCTAGTGGAGAACTTAAGGCACTCATATGATCGTCCTGTCGCTAGAAACCTTAAGGTAGCTGTTAGTCTTTCATGAGGCGATATTGCACTGCGCATTATTGTATCTTTCTTTTTAATGAAAGGAGATACCAGGGAAAGCAATTTTTGGTACACATTTTCACTCATTCGTAGGTAATTTTGAAAATCTTTTGCTTCATCACTTATTTCTCTCAGTAATTGAACATCAGAAGATTTATTTCGCCTCAGCAACCACTTCTTGCACCACTGCGCTTCTTAGTGTTTTTTTTTTCCTATTTTCTTGTGCCATTACTAGTAATACCCCGAGCGCTGCTAGATCGTCCTCCTCGGAATCCATGGTTAAACTGAACGATTCAACTGTACGTCTGTGGACTTGTCAGTTGACAGTTAAAACTGTCAGTTATAACTGAACAGTCCAAACTGACAGTTTTAACTGCACGTGTGTGGCCGGCCTAAGGTTGAATCAAGCGGAGGTGTCACTCGGTACTCACCTTGATTAAGTAGTCGTGCTTCAGTGGTTATATTTTGTGGCGTTTAGTCCAGTAAGACGTTGCGAGGATGTTAAAACACAAGTGCCCATACGGCCGTGTTCAGAAAAGCTTCGCTTTCTTACCGCGACTGTTTTCCAAGGGCACATACACGATTAGCTGGGTTCTCAAGGTATCCGGTCATTTCGCCCACATGCCATCTCGCCACAATATGGAGTCATTTCGCATGTGGGCGAAATGACCGTAAACCACCCAAACACACCCAAACTAATATCTAATTTTCAATCTGCAGAACACCACCTCTCCTCTTTTAAATCTCATCTTTTCCTCACTGAAACTCAGGTGTCTGAGGTAATTGACAGTTGCCCCTTTTCTGTTCCTTACTACTCTCTCTATTCACATTTTCGATCCAAAGCTGGATGTTACATTTATGTGCGCAACGACTTAACCTGCTCTCGTGCCCACGCTCTTGAATCTTTCGAGTTTTCCACCATCTGGCTACGACTACAAAGTCACTCTCAAACTAAATGTATCTGTGCTGTATACCTCTTGCCTAACTCCTCTGACTATAAGAAATTCTTTGACTACTTAACTTCCAAAGTGGAACACATTCTGACTATCTTCCCTATTGCAGAGATCTCCATTCTTGGAGACTTCAATGTTCACCACCAGCTTTTGGCTTTCCTCTCCCTTCACTGACCATCCTGGTGAACTAGCCTTCAACTTTGCTATCCTCCACGACTTAGAGCAATTGGTGCAACACCCTACTCGTATTCCTGACCGTCTTGGAGATACGCCCAACATTCATGACCTTTTCCTAACCTCTAATCCTTCTGCGTATGCTGTCATCCTCTCTTCTCCGTTGGGCTCCTCCGACCACAATCTCATATCTGTATCTTGTCCTATCGGTCCAATCCCTCCCCAGGATCCCCCTAAGCGAAGGTGCCTCTGGCGTTTTGCCTCTGCTAGTTGGGGGGACCTGAGGAGGTATTTTGCTGATTTTCTTTGGAATGACTATTGCTTCCGTGTCAAAGACCCGTCTTTGTGTGCTGAGCGCATAACAGAGGTGATAATGTCTGGCATGGAGGTGTACATTCCTCACTCTTTTTCTTGACCTAAACCTTCCAAACCTTGCTTTAACACAGCTTGTTCTCGTGCTATACATGATAGAGAGGTGGCCCACAAAAAGTATTTAAGCCTTCCATCACCAGAATCTCATGCACTTTATATTTCTGCCCGGAACCATGCCAAGTCTGTTCTCCAACTAGCCAAAAACTCCTTCATTAACAGAAAGTATCAAAATCTTTCAAGATCTAACTCCCCTCAAGACTTCTGGCATCTAGCCAAAAATATCTCCAATAACTTTGCTTCTTCTTCTTTCCCTCCTTTATTTCAACCAGATGGCACCACTGCTATCACATCTATTTCTAAAGCTGAACTCTTTGGTCAAACCTTTGCTAAAAACTTTACCTTGGACGATTCTGGGCTTGTTCCTCCCTCTCCTCCACCCTCTGACTACTTCATGCTACCTATTAAAATTGTTCGCAATGATGTTTTCCATGCCCTTGGAAGGTTTATGGACCTGATGCAATCCCTCCAATTGTTCTCCGAAATTGTGCCTCCGTGCTTGCACCTTTCAGCTCTGTCTGTCAATATCTACCTTTCCTTCTTGTTGGAAGTTTGCCGACATTCAGCCTGTTCCTAAAAAGGGTGACCGTTCTAATCCTTCAAACTACCGTCCTATTGTTTTAATTTCCTGCCTATCTAAAGTTTTTGAATCTATTCTCAACAGGAAGATTCTTAAACATTTATCACTTCACAACCTTCTATCTAATTGCCAGTATGGGTTCCGTCAAAGCCGCTCTACTGGTGATCTTCTGGCTTTCCTTACTGAATCTTGGTCATCCTCTTTTAGAGATTTTGGTGAAACTTTTGCTGTTGCCTTGGACATATCAAAAGCTTTTGATAGAGGCTGGCACAAAGCTTTGATTTCCAAACTACCCTCCTACGGCTTCTATCCTTCTCTGTAACTTTATCTCAAGTTTCCTTTCTGGCCGTTCTATTGCTGTTGTGGTAGACGGTCACTGTTCTTCTCCTAAATCTATTAACAGTGGTGTTCCTCAGGGTTCTGTCCTGTCACCCACTCTCTTCTTATTATTCATCAATGACCTTTTAAACCAAACTTCTTGCCCTATCCACTCCTATGCTGATGGTACCACCCTGCACTTTTCCGTCTTTTCATAGACGTTAGGAAGTAAACATTTCACGCAGGGAAGCCATAGATCGCCTGACTTGTAATCTTTCTAAAATTTCTGATTGGGGCAGAGCAAACTTGGTATTGTTCAATGCCTCAAAAACTCAATTCCTCCTTCTATCAACTCGACACAACCTTCCAGACAACTATCCCTTCTTCTTCAATGACACTCAACTGTCCCCCTTTTCTACACTGAACATCCTCGGTCTGTCCTTTATTTATAATCTGAACTGGAAAATTCATATCTCATCTCTAGCTAAAACAGCTTCTATGAAGTTAGTGTTGTGAGACGTCTCCGCCAGTTTTTCTCATCCCCCAGCTGCTAACTCTGTACAAGGGCCTTATTCATCCATGTATGGAGTATGCTTCACATGTCTGGGGGGGTTCCACTCATACCGCTTATCTAGACAGGGTGGAATCAAAAGCTTTTCGTCTCTTCAACTTCTCTCCTCTAACTGACTGTCTTCAGCCTCTCTCATCGCCGCAATGTTGCATCTCTAGCTGTCTTGTACCGCTATTTTCATGCTAACTGCTCTTCTGATCTTGCTAACTGCATGCCTTCCCTCCTCCCGCGGCCTCGCTGCATAAGACTTTCTTCTTTCTCACCCCTATTCTGTCTACCTCTCTAATGCAAGAGTTAACCAGTATTCTCAGTCATTCATTCCTTTCTCTGGTAAACTCTGGAACTCCCTGCCTGCTTCTGTATTTCCACCTTCCTATGACTTGAATTCCTTCAAGAGGGAGGTTTCAAGACACTTATCCTTCAATTCTTGACTACCGCTTTGGACCCTTTTCTGGGACTGGCATCTCAGTGGGTTTTTTATATTTTTTTATTGGAATTTCGTTGCTCTTGGCCAGTGTCCCTCCTATATATATATATATATATATATAAAAAAAAAAAAAAACGCATTCAAAACACCCCGAAACACACTCAAAACAACATTAAATACAAGAAAACTCACCGAAACACACCTAAGGCATTCAAAATATCCCAAAACACACTCAAAACACCTTTAAATATAGCAAAACTCATCCACTCACACCTAAAACACGCTTGAAATATCCAAAACACACTCAAAACACCCGAATATACCCACAATACTCACCCAAAGACACTCAAAACACCCCACATCAACTCAAAATACCCAAAAAACTCACCCAAACTCATCCAAATCACGCTAAAAACATCCAAAACACCCTGATATACTCACAAAATTCACCCAACACAACCAAAAACATGCTTAAAACATTCAAAACAAACCCAGAACACCCAACACCCCAGAATACCCACTAAACTCACTCAAACACACTCAAAACATCCAAAACACACTCAAAACACTCTCAACACCCCAAACTACCAACAAAACTCACCCAAACACACTCAAAACATTCAAAGCACATCCAAAACACCCCAAAACTCATTCAGACACACCAAAAACTCAACACAACACCACATAATACGCTCAGAGCATATCCAATACACCTTACACCCAAAAGACTCCACACACACACCAAAACTCACCCAAAACACTTAAAACATCCAAAATAAACCCAAAACAAACTCATAGCACATCAATATATTCCCAAACACATCCAAAACACACCAAAACAGTCCACAATATACTCAAAAGATACCACAAGACTAAAAACACGTAAAATATATCTAAAAATATCCTAAGCCGCACTTAAAACACCCTAAATTCTCGCAAAACACACAGATAACAGCTAATATTCATCCTAAACACATCTAAACATCCCTAAAAACCCCCAAAGCAGCCCACAACACTCCTAAATATACCTAAAACATACTTAAAACACCCAAAACACACGAAGTATTATAGAAAAAGGCACCGCAAGATGGGAAACTAAGCTAAAACATTGTCTTCTTGGTATTCACCTGTTATATCTCCTCCTACTCCATTTATCCTTACTTTTCCCTCCTCCTCCTCCTGTTTCTCTTATTTTTCTTCTACTACTACTACTACTACACACCTGAATTTGGAAACAGCTGGAAACACCTGCAAAAAACTGGAAATTACGGTAAATATTGACGAGGAGACACTGGAGCCGAGCGACTCCTGGGTCCTTTGATGACGTCACAGGCGAGCTGCCGCCGGCTCGCTGGGTTACGTATGTAACATATTCCATTTTGAAACTGATCCCTACAAAAAATGAAACTAGGCTCGGATGCATTATATATTCTGACTTGATAATTACTTTAATTAACATTCACAGTATCAAAACATCTCCAGCCTGAGTAGTTGTAAAAAAATATTATATAAAATATGAAAAAAGTGTTGGAACCTTTGACACCATTAAAAAAAAAAAAAAAAAAAAACTGAAAAGTCCACTCATTTCACTTCACACCGGTAAAATAATACTTTAAAAAATCTGAACTATTTTTTCAAGCATTGCAATGTTATTTACAAGCTGAAATAGATATGAAAAAAAAGACATAATCACCACTTTTAACGGGATCATAAGACTATTCAAAGTCCATCCTCATAATGCATCAGGAACGGAAAATACTCTAATTATCATAAACGGTTTTTTGAACCAATAAAATCTTCATTAAAGCCTACAATGAAATGCCAAAAAATCAGGTTGGGTAAAAATCACCGTAAAAACCACCCTTTATTTACGCAAAAAACGACAGCAAATTCAGCACATTTACTTAACTGAAGCAAGAAAAATACTTCAAAAGCATCGAAATATTTTTAGAATCCATAAAAACTTACTATACAAGCCAAATAAAATAATTCAGAAAAATAAAAAAAATATTGGAACCCACGAGCTGGCAGAAGCAGCAATCCATCATGGCAGCCCTTGGCAGCGACCTCAGTGGGGGAGCCGGCTGCCATGTTATCTCAATTATTCCTTCATGGCGGATATATGTGCTCAGCGGATATGAATTCTAGACATGGCTCCATCTTCTGACATGTTTGGCTTACAATAAGTGAGAGACGAAGCAAATACTGGTCGAAAACACTGACGCCCCACCTCTACCTTAACTGAGGGCTTGTTTACATATTGACGAACTTCTAATATTTCCCTAAATTTCCAACTGTTTCCTAAACCAGTTGCAAACAGAATCTAAAAATAAATCACCAACCTCAAAAAATGCCTAAAAAATAAAAAAGAATAATAAAATCTAAATAAACGTGTACAAGATAGTACTGCGAAGAGGAGCGTGTTGTAGTGAAGATTGAGGATAGGCTGGCACCGCTGGACTCACGTACTCGTGCCTCTCTGGTGCTGCTTGGCGATGCTTGGTGCAGGAAGAAGCTGCCCGGAAACACTGGTTAATAGAGCGTGTGAGGCAATACTGATCATTGTTGACCAAAACACTGCAGCAAACCAGCCAGTTAGCCAGCCGCCCACCCTACCCCCTCAGCGCCACCTGTCACTGCTCCTCAACCCAACCACACTCTCTCTCTCTCTCTCACACACACACACACACACACACACACACACACACAAGTTGACATGTTATCAAATAATAATTCATATAATATAATATCCTCTCTTCCTCACTCCTCTTTTCCCATTCCATACCAGCTACTTGATTATCAACGAAAACTTCATTCACTGCTGCACCGTGTCACCGTAGCAAACACGAACCAGCGAAGGGCAGGCTCAATTAAAATGCTCCTACTCTCTCTCTCTCTCTCTCTCTCTCTCTCTCTCTCTCCTCACGACTGTTTCTCAAAGCCATAAAGATGATTAGCAGGGTTTTCAAGGGTGTTTCTCCTGTTACTAATGTAGAAATGTTAATGTGTCACTAGAACCGTAACAACACCCTTGAAAACATGTGTCACTTCGACTAGAATCTTTTAAAAGCGTGTTTCTCCTGTTGCTAATGTAGAAATGTTAATCTGTCACTAAAACCGTAAAAACACCCTTGAAAACCTCTGCAACTACTGAGAGAGAGAGAGAGAGAGAGAGAGAGAGAGAGAGAGAGAGAGAGAGAGAGAGAGAGAGAGAGAGAGAGAGAGAGAGAGAGAGTACTTTTATTCAGGAAATGTTGCATGTTTGTGAATAAGACTGGTTTATTCCGAGGGAACAGTCTTGTCACGTGGTCATATACAAGTGAATGATGACGGAGAGGCAGACGAATGAATACACGTAATGATGTTGACGAAGCAGAAGAGAGTGGTGGTGTGCAGGCTATGGTTCATATTGGCTTACATCATAACACTTAGGACGTGCACTCAACACCTGGGGAAGTGTTGTAGTGAAGTGCTTGGCGATGTCAGCCGAGGTGGGTGGAGGTAAAGGGCACTTTTGTCTCCGCTCACTGACACAGACAGTTTCTCAGGTAGTGTTCAGCAACCCTTTTATTTATTTCCAGTAACTACTAAGTCAACTTACTCTAGCCATACCTCATATGATGGAGCTTGGGAAATGGATTTTTGTCATTTTTATACAATAAGTATTTAATAAAAAAAACAATTACTCGGCATATATAAGCCCGCAATGCGTCACATGATACGGCTTTCAAAGCGGAATTTCATTACCATTACTAGAATTCACTTCATTTAAATAAAGTTTAGGAAAACAAGCATGATGCGCCGTAGTGTTCAGCCGCTCCTCGCCCTATCTATTTATTTATTTGTTTATTGTAGTTTGTAAACCAGTTAGACCCACTCAGCATGCTATGACCCAACACAAGAGGCCTGGGAAAATTTATTATCTTCACGTGGCTGGTGGAGGTGAGGCCAGCTTCTGTCTCCGCCCCAGGAGGGAGATGGACTGACGGGGCTGCATGGACTGGGAGGGATGCAACCTCCTGCCGTAGTCCTGCCAGCGTCTGTCTTCGTTCCAGGAGGGAGATGGACTGGTCAGAGTGCATGAATTGCGGGGCGAGGGCGGGGATGCAGCTAGCTGGGATATTGAGACAAGGGGGAGGGATACAGAGTAAAAATACACATACGGGGCAGGGCTTGGCGGGGCTCGGCGGGGCGGGGTGGGTCAAGGACACCGAGGTGGTGTAGGGATGGTAACAATGCACTCCTATCCGCTTCACTGCCCTATGTGTGTGTGTGTGTGTGTGTGTGTGTCATTCACTTACAGTCGTCTGCTGGTCACCCAGCTAGCCGTTCTCCTTCGGAAGGAGCTCAGAGCTCGTACTGACCGATCTTTGGGCAGGATTGAAACATCGGGACAGCGAGGTCACAACCCCTGGGGTTACATCCCGCATCTACTTGCTACTAGGTGAACAGGGACTACACCTTAAGAGGCTCGCGCATTTGCCTCGCCGCGCCCGGGACTCGAACCCGGGCCTTCTTGGTTGTGAACCGAGTGTGTGTGTGTGTGTGTGTGTGTGTGTGTGTGATGGGCATGAATTTCAATTACCAGGTAACGGCTTGGGGGAGGGGAAGGAGAGGCAGCAGGTCGCCCACCGTCCCCATTTGCCAGTCCTACTCCTCGCTCGCCGTCCCTACTCGCCTGTCCCGTTCCCCGCCCGCCGTCCCCACTCGCTTGTCCCATTCCCTTTTGTAATTATCAGTGTATTAGTTAAAGTTTAGTAACAAAACACACGCATAAAGCTTCCCACACTTTGATTCCTATTGTCCCGTCTTTTTTTTTTTTTTTTTTTTGTGATGCCCAAAAGTGACCACGAGATAGTCTGGAAAGAGCAAGT
Source organism: Scylla paramamosain (assembly GCF_035594125.1). Classification (NCBI taxonomy): domain Eukaryota; kingdom Metazoa; phylum Arthropoda; class Malacostraca; order Decapoda; family Portunidae; genus Scylla; species Scylla paramamosain. Next base: position 17,826,348 of record NC_087153.1, read on the forward strand.
TTATACTTTCTTTTTATTCTTCTTAATTTAGTCATCTGAATTTACTGAAGAAAATACCGCTTTAGGCATCTTTTTCTTTCCTCTACATCACACGGCAAATAATGTTTTGTTGCTTTCACCAGCCAGTGACACTCAGTGCGGGTGCCAATCTTGGATAATTGGTGAGGGTTGTATCAGGAAGGCATGATTTATATATCTTTTGTTGAGTTTTTTAACCCATTTTAATACCTCTGTCATATCACCACGTACCCAACGTTTTTTTTCCAGGAAATGAAGCTTAATATTTATATATATATTTTTTGATCCATCCGCTTCTCTCAGCAGAGCTATTTTCGAAGACCACAGATGATTAGTTGGATTCTCAAGGGTGTTCTTCCTACTGATAATGATGAGTACTTGTAAATCTCTTACTAGAACCACGAAAACAAAATTGAAAACTCTTATAGTTTCCATAAGAACCTGTTAAGAGAAGTAGAAGTAAGACGCTGAAGTGTTTGAGAATGTGTCTCCTGGTGAGAGCTTATGACTTTCCAGTCACGTCACTTTTCTCTCATTTCGTAACTCTTAGTGATTCCAGTGATAGTTTAACGAAAATTCTGCATCATGAGTGGGGAAAAACATTCACGAGAACCCGACTAATAATCTCGGTGGCCATTGAAAATAGTTCTTCGGGGGAGCAAAACATTTTAAAGCAAAGCAAGGCTGTAAAACCACAAGGGATACTCACCATGCCTTTATTTACAGCACATACACATAAGATCTTGCACGTTTATTGTTGTGGATGCTCGTACGTACACTCACACACACGTCCTTAATAATACGGAATCAGTGCTACAGAGAGTGCGCTTCACGTTGCAAAAAAATATATGTATTGACACCATACGGGAAATAACGCAGGTGACCCCGATGCTGTGCCGCGTGTAAGGAGGGAGAAAGGCTAGGAGGGGCGTGACTCCTTCGTCCTTCCCTTCGGCGTCCTAGGAGAAGACGCGTGACCGAGATCCAAGTACCGTGCCCTGTGCTTCTCTTCGGCCGAAATACGAGTAGAAAAGAAAGAACGTTAAGAGAGTGAGAACAAATATACGTACGTATGTTAGCTTCTCTTCGGCCGAAATACGAGTAGAAGAAGAAAGAACGTTAAGAGGGAGAGGTCAAATACACGTATGCATGTTTTGTTTTATCACTTTAACTGGTTGTGACAGTATAACACGTTACTTTTTTTGTTCGACTTTTATCTAGCAAAAATAAAACTGCACCAAGAGATTTCAGCGACTCGATCAAACCTTTTGTTACTAATGTTCCCTTGAGAAAAATCGTTCTCAAAGCTTACACCAGATAATCTTTTATACTTGAAAACCCACAGCAATGAAAGGGTTAGGTATGGTACTTTGATGACTGGTTCATCATTAATTTTTCCTTTCCTCTCTATTCTTCCTCTTGGTTCAGGATTGATGTTCCTTTCCCTATCTCTTCATTCTTCCTCTCCGCTTCAGTCAAGGTAGTGAAGCCGGCAGAGAAAAATAAAGTGCTTTTTAATGTAAGAGGGACTTTGGCCTTGGGCAACAAAAAAAAAAAAAAAAAAAAAGAGGTCCAATGAAAGAGTCATTACCTGAAGACGATAGTTCGAAAAAATAATAATAAATTAAGAGAATAAAAGTAAGGACAAACACTAAGCTTTTTTTTACTTCTGTTTTTTCATGCCGTCATAATATACATCTTAAAATTGAATTTTATTCAATCTCGTATTCAGGAACGCTTTGTTCTCTCACCACGACTATTTAGAAATAGAAAGAGATGAAAGAACTGGAAATAGCGAAGGTAAAAATCACTGAGGAACGCCGTATTCAAGAGAGAAGAAAAAGAAGCACAAGGGAAGGACGAAAAGTTTCTTCCGTCGTTGTATTTCCTCCCTCTTCTCTTTCTCCTCCACTGGATAGGAAAAAAAGTAACAAAAACAAAGGAAAAAAGTGGTTTGTAGAGCACTTAACTATGTGTGTGTGTGTGTGTGTGTGTGTGTGTGTGTGTGTGTGTGTGTGTGTGTGTGTGTGTGTGATAAACGCAATATTCGCTTCACAACAACGCGAGGTGAAGTGCGGGGCAGTTGCACAAAATGACAAACTGCCCTTGAGGTGACGCCACACAAGTGTTTCCTTCAGCATTTATTTTCATTTTCTGTCCTCGCTAACTTTTTCTTCTTCGTTGTGTGTGTGTGTGTGTGTGTGTGTGTGTGTGTGTGTGTGTGTGTGTAGGCTCACTTCAAAAACGCTATAAAAAAAAGAGATTATGCTTCACCTCGCGTTTTCTTTTTCCCTTTCCTACACGTTTTCCCACTTCATGCAAGGTATGTGTTTCGGAAAACCGCTCCTCATATACATCTTTTCATAGCACGCATATTTCTCCACGCGCCTGTTTACTTTTTCGTCTGATACATCTGATACAAGGCCGCGTTCATACAGGCCACTTATACAGGCAGTGGAGGGGAAACAGTTTCTGATTGTCCCACTACGGTTTTTGAGAATAGCCATGGTGAGAGAGCAAAGCGTTTCTGAATACGGCGCTTAGTCTAATAATGAGAGTAATGCATTATTGAGGGAAAGCGTGTGTCGTAAGGAGTCCATCACGAAATGAAGTCAACGAGGGAAAATAAAAGTGACGTCATGGGTGAAGAACAACAAAACAATACTTCCTTGTCGAGTTAAGTCTGCAGTGGCACTTCTCTCTGCCGAGCCTCTCCACATGGGTCACTTTCGGACGCGACTCATGGTACTATTTCAGTGTCTGCGTGGGCGTGTGGATACCGCCTTGAGGTGGTTGACATGCCTCCGGGAAGATCAGGAATATATCAACTCTAATACTGTAATAATGTTCCGATATCTTTCTGTTATTTTGGAAACGAGAACACAACATCACACACACACACACACACACACACACACACACACACGATACGAGCGTAACAGACACCACAAAACTGGAGATGTCACACCGGAGTGGGCACAGCAGGGGCCACGCTACCTCAACAAGTCATAGCGTGTGAATGAGGACCACTGGTAACATGAAGGCTATGTACAAGAGTATAAATAAATCTTATAAACTATTTTAGTTAGTGGAGGTAGATGAACCAGAGTTAGAGCATAAATAGTTCAATAAAAATATAAAGCATCTCTTCCGATTGTGTTTGCATTATACAAGTATAACATCTTTTACCGTGTACGAAAATGTACACTGTATAGGAATATATAGCAATAAAGCTTGCTTAGATATAATAAAGTCTTAATGCAGAATTAACAACAGTATCGACCGACCAGTCTGTGAAGAGAAAAACCGGCTAGTGCTACAGGGACAGGCGGGCCGAGGCGCGGCCAGGCGCTGAGGGTGAGTGCCGCGCGGCGGGGCACGCGGCGCCGACTGGTGACGCGGACAGGACGACACCAGGTGAAGGAGGCTCACAGCCTCGTTCCCGTGGGCCTCAGCTGTCCTGGACGCGTTACCTATTCATAGCGAAACACTGCGGAAATAATGACAATAGTACATAAATCACGTTACGGTGGATGGAGTGAACAATGGAAAGAGTCAAGAAGAGCACGTGTTTGGCCACTGCATCAGGCAGTCGTTAACGCTCCCGCGAGTGTGTTCACGAGTGGCGTGTACTTCTCCCGTGAATCCTTGTGACGCTTTCTGTGTTTAATCTTAATTCTTAAAAGATTATAATACTGTAAGTGTCTTTGAGGGGAATACGTTAAAACTCGCAACTGTGTCTCGGCCATTGTAAAGATTAGTCTAAAGCTTCGATTAATTACGAGATGCATAATTGGAAAGTTGAGATTCAGCAGATGCGATCAAAACTGCCGGAAGAAGCTGCGTGCGCAGCGCGGGCAAGGCGAAGTGCATCCTTGTGCCGTGAAGGATAACCGACCGGGTGAGACCTACCAACTCTTTGTTTGTACTGGCGTCGCGAAGTGATCAGTGCTTTTGATCCTTGGCTAGAAGTCTGTCACGTATGTCGGTTTCTTGTTCTGGGTTTCTCTCGAGGTGGTTTGTGTCGGGGGGGACTGGGGGATGGGGGCTGCCGGCGCCCTGCTGGAATGGGGGTGACTGGAGGCTGCGGGGGAAATGGAAGGATTTGGCTGAATCTTGTAGGCGGCCACAGGCATGGAGGTGCTGCGAGTCATGGTGTGGTTCACCTCCGAGAAACATATGAGATCTGTCTTCGGGCAGTTCGATGCACAGGTGTAGTGAACTAAAGTCTTGTCTGCATCCGTCTCACTCTTAGGGACCTGGTTGTGTACCAAGGCGGGGCAGGCGCCGCTCTCCTGGCTGGGCGATTGACGCGTCTGGTTCTTAACATTATTGGAGAGAATGTCCCTCAGGCTCCCGGTGCTGCGAGAAGAAGAGATGAACGATTTGTTGAGGCGCGGAGTTGGATTCCAGTTACGGAGGTTCGTCAGTTGGTACATTTCCAGAGGGGGTGCGCTAGGCGTCCTGTTGTTGTTATTGTTTCTGGTCTCGCCGCCAAGGCTGGCTGCCGGCTGTATGGTTATGGAGGGCTTTTGATTTTGTACAGAGTTTTGGCCGGGAGGGGAGCGAGGCCCATGGAGAGAGTGGTCTTGCTCAGAGGAGGAGGTTAAGTTTTCCGAACTACTGGTGCTCGTCTCCTCTGACTCAGTGGCGCCCTGGTCGCTGGCTGCTGGTGAAGAGGCTTGGGGCTGTGTGGCGCTGGGAGACTCTTGAGACTCATCGGGCACGTCCGGTACTCCAAGCAGCTGAAGGACGCGAGATCGGTGAGCCAGAACGAACGCCTCGAGCACCGCGACAGGAACGTTTATGGGGAGGTCAGTCTGCGTGGACACGTTTCGGGTGCGGTGACGGCCCAGGGTGGAGGAGCCTCTGGATTCGCGATAAGTAGCGGCGAACACACTGGGCGAGGATCTGCACATAGGGGCGAGGCGGTTCTCCTGCATGTAACTGTTGCTGCCGCTGCCGCCGCTTGCCCCGCCGGTGGCGACAACGTTGCCGCACGTCAGCCGCCTCCCGTCGTTGCTGGCCACAGTGTAGCAGCTGCCGTGCTCGTCTCCGCCGCCCTCGTTGTCGATGCCGCCGATGTTGTGGCTGATGGACTGCAGCAGCTGCAGCGCCGACCGAACCTGAGGCAGTGCGAGGGTTAGGTTTAGGCGGCAACGCACACAACACACGCAACATATGCAACGCACACAACACACTCAGCATCCACCACAACACTAAAGCTGAACAAGTGCACTGTTAGGGCATAAAAGTAAGATGCACACGGCAAGTACCACACCAAAAAGACATTTCTCAATGATGCTTTCCTGAAAGACAACCCTCGTTGACTCCCTTGCCACGCCACTCTGGCAATTACTAAGGTTACTTCAAGTATTCTCACTTATCATTTCAAAGGGAGTAAATCATCATATTTTTTTATAGTGATGAATTTTGCGAAGCCATCACAGTTCACCAAGCAAAGCGCGGCACCATTACCTCCTGGGTGAGGCCGCTGACGTCAGAGTGCAGCGTGGTGACCTGCGTGTCCAGTTTCTCTAACTGCACCTTGGCCTGGTCGTCGCCGCGCAGCTCGTCGTTGGAGCGGTGGTGGAGGCGTGTCGGGGAGAGCGTCTTGAGGGCTCCTCGCACCGGCGTTCCTCCACTTCGCTCACGACTGCGGTGGCCCCAGCGAGGACTGCCAACATCCTCCTCATTCCTGCAAGCAAACACGTGTCACAGGAATACAGACGCAGCATCTCATGGTCACACAAGGAAGTTTTTTCTTAATATTTCTTACGCACCGACACCATCAGTAACGCCTGCATCGTTTGGTGCCGGACAAAGTGAATCCCGCTCGTGCAAAGTGAGTCCTGTCGTGTTAAGAGAGTAGAAGCACTGCCCTCTGTCGACAAGCTTTTGAGTTAGTTTGGCGACATCACAGCGGAAGAGCGAGAATAAAAAGAAAAACAAAACATACACAGCAAGATTTTTGTTTTTTCCTTTACCTCCATGGGCATTCTACTCCTCCTGCAGATCAACGTGACTCCTCAAGCCCCACGAAGCAGCCCAGCGCAGGTCAAACACACAGGCTAACACACAGGCGCAGGCTCACATCAACAGAGACAGATAAAAAAAAAAAAAATAGAATGACAAAGAAAAAAAATTGCATACGTGGAAAAAAAATACTAGACTATACTGAAAAATTTGCATTGGAGAGAGAGAGAGAGAGAGAGAGAGAGAGAGAGAGAGAGAGAGAGAGAGAGAGAGAGAGAGAAAGAGAGAAGAGAGAGAGAGAGAGAGAGAGAGAGAGAGAGAGAGAGAGAGAGAGAGAGAGAGAATACGAAAATGCTGCAACTCAAATATGCGTAAAAATATATAAATAAAATAAGACATTTATGACTGGTTATGTAAAACACTAAAATAGGAAAAGACTGTCCTGAGAAAATGCGTACACACACACACACACACACACACACACACACACACACAGACCAATGATACATGACACTTAAGAAAGTAAAATGAGACAGATCACTTCATAACTTAAATACATAGTCTACTTATATGTATACTTATAATTATGTATACTTATGGTTATGTAGGTAAATATATATTTTCCCTTCAGGTACACACATGTAAATAATTAGTCAGTTCAGCACACACTATCATCATTTAATTAACGAAGTCAAGTCAATCAAACTGAACTCTAATCAAAGTTATAATAATCCCGCTATGTACAATTAATAATAATAAAAAAAAACTATCACCAATATTTTTGAAAAAGTTATGGAATATATACACATTTTTTTTTATTTATCATCATTGTTTTAGTATGACAGTGCTGAGATTTTTTTTGCGGGGGCGGGTGTGGTAGGGGTGATAGGGTGAGTTGGCAGGGGTGACTTTTCTTTTTGGGGGGGGTGGGGGGAAGGTTGGCAGGGATAGTTTCTTTAGGGAGGCTTGGCAAGAATAGTTTCATTTATTTATCTGCTTATTTTTTAGGGCTTATAATGGGTAAAACTTTGGTAGAAAAGAGGATGAATCTTTAACACTTAACTGGCGGAGGAGACGAGGATGAGTGAATGAATGAGTGAGTGAGTGAGTGAGTAAGTGAATGAATGAGTGCTTTAGTGAGTAGATTAGACGATGAGTGAGTGAGTGAATTGGTGACTGAGTGGATCGGTAAATGAGTCGATGTGTGAGTGAGTGAGTGAGTGAGTGAGGGAAACATGAGTGAGACAGCCTGTGTTTATGAGATGTGAGAGCAAAGTCAGGAATAGAGTGAGAGGCGAAGGGAGAGGGAGTGTGCGGATGACGTGAGGGGTTTGCAAGGGGTGGCGTGGGATGCGAGGGGAAACAGGGGCTCTATTGATACGAAAACTATACAAGAGAAAATAACATTCTACACATTTCATTAGTGATTCGTTCAGCGTCACTCCGAACCAGTGATATGAATCCAAACCTGAAACTGAACCAGAGAGAGAGAGAGAGAGAGAGAGAGAGAGAGAGAGAGAGAATGGTTGTTGCCTGGAATCTGAACCTGAACCTGAACTGATTCACGGCTTCACTTCACTGGTTCGAATGACACTTGTTATCTATTTACGAGTCTACTTATTATATTTAGTTCTGGATACTATTTTTACGTTAGGGATGAACTACGACTGGAAAAAGGCAAAGGTACTATTGACTGAACTTGGAGAGAGAGAGAGAGAGAGAGAGAGAGAGAGAGAGAGAGAGAGAGAGAGAGAGAGAGAGAGAGAGAGAGATGCATTTACGTACGGCAGTTATGATTCATAACAAAATAATTGTACTATTATTTGTATGAAAAAGACAGATAAAAAAAAAAGATAAAGAAACAAACAAAACACGCAATAACAAACAGGACAAAGCTACTTAATAAATCAGGAAACAAAAAAAACAAAACAAAAAAAAAATAATAGTTTAGCATTGAAATAAACACCTAAACTAAAACACAAAGAGCGGAGGCAGCATAGGCGGTGAGTGGGTCGAGTGCTGAACGGGGCGGGTCTGGTGGCTGAGCAGGGCTGGTGGTGGCTGGGGGAGCGGGCGAGGGGACGAGCGAGGGGCGGACAACATTGACTGACCGTGCGAAGTTGAACCTTGTGGTGGTGCGGGAGTGAAGCGGCGAGCGAGGCGACGTGGACACGGGCGACTTGTCCTCCTCCTCGCTGCCTCGCTCCTCGTCGTCCTCGCTGATGGAAGGCAGGAGGTTCTTTCCTGAGCCGATCTCCATGTCCTGCTGCTGCACACGAGGAGGGAGAAGACAGAAGACATGGCAGGAGGGACATTGGGGCATGATAGGAGCTGTGTTTGGTTATGTGGGTTTAATGATACACATATAGGAGCATAAGAAGAAAATAACGTCTCACACAAGGAATGTATATGTATCCTACATAAACTCAGCCATTACATCCATCACCCTTCTGCTGACTCGTACTAACCGGGATGTGTCGGATACGAGTCGAATCAGGGATGCAGTTAACAGCAGGAGATTCACACACTGATAATAATAAGTGATGAACGTGGAGGTGGAGAGACTGTACTTCTCTGCCTTAGACACTTTTTTTTTACCTAAGAGGGACACTGGCCAAGGGCAACAAAAATAATAATAAAAAAAGAAAAGAAAAAGAGG
>NC_087153.1:17837500-17875000 GCF_035594125.1 Scylla paramamosain
ATCTCTCTCTCTCTCTCTCTCTCTCTCTCTCTCTCTCTCTCTCTCTCTCTCTCTCTCTCTCTCTCTCTCTCTCTCTCTCTCTCTCTTGTTTTTAGAATATAACTTTAATAATTACTATACTTGTAAGCGAAAAGTACATGACAGTATTAATTTTTTCCCCTCCTCTTATCTCTCTCTCTGTGTCTATTTTGTTGCTTGTCTGTCTGTCTGTCTGTCTGTTTGTCATTCCATCTGCCTGTCTATCTGTCTCTGTTCTTCCTACCTGATAGCCATTTAAAGAACAAAAAAAAAAAAAAAAAAAATGCAGTTCAGTTTGATGAAGTCACTCTTTACTCTAGTTCTTGGGGGATTACGTTACTGAATAAAAAGAAATTGAGCGAATAACAGACCTCACCAGGCAGGAGGAGGAAAGGATAGCCAGAGAGAAGGTTTAAAGATGCTGGAGACGAGCTCACTAGGCAGAAGAAAGAGAAAAAGATCAGAGAGAAGATTTGTGCGTGTTAGAGATGACCACGAGACAGAGGGAAGAGAAAAAAAAAAGACCAGGGAGAAAGTTTAAAGATGCTGGAGACGAACTCACTAGGCAGAAGAAAAAGAATAAGACCAGAAAGAAGGTTTGTGTATGCTAGAGATGACCACGAGGCAGGGGGAAGAGAAAAAAAAGACCAGGGAGAAAGTTTAAAGATGATGGAAACGAACTCACTAGGCATAAGAAAGAACATAAGACCAGCGAAAAGGCTTGTATGTGCTAAAGATGATCCATGAGGCAGGAGGAGGAGGAAAAGATCAGAGAGAAGGCTTATTTATGCTGTAAATGGACATACCAGGCAAGAGGAAGAGGCGAAGACTAGAGAGAACGTTTTACGTATGCTATGAAGTGCAATGACCTTAACACAGAACCCTCATAAACCCGGTCTAGTTAGTATTGGGTGATTGCTCCATGGGTAACGCTTCGGTCTTTCAAGCTCGGGCTCCCAGGTTCGAATCCCGACACGGTATGCTAGTGCGATGGAACAGCTCAAGAGTAATAAAGGATGAGGGAAGTATTTACAGTAAATAAAATGACTTGTTTCTATGTTCTCCTGTTGCAGTTTTTTTTGTTTCTTTTTTGGGCGGGGCGGTTACGTCATTTGAGAGTTTTTGTTATCTATTTTTGTCTTGGCTGACCTCCCTGATACAAAAAAATAAAGGAAATAAATAGATAAAGAAAGAAAGAAAGGTGAAAAAAACGAAGGAAAAAGAAAGAGAAAAGAAGTCATCTCACCTCGTTGATGTCAATACCCTGGTTGAGGCTCCACATGGTTTGGAAGTAGTCCTGCATCCTCTGGCGCAGCTCCTTCGGGATCTGGTTGATGGCGAGGAAGTCCTTCAGGTCTCGCCACTTGGTCTGGTAGAGGGAACGACGCAGGTACATCCGCTGAATGATGGAGGTCACGTTGCCGAAGACTGTGGCGTGCATGAGAGCTGCGGGAGGAGGGGAAGAGTGAGGCGAGGGAGAGAGACAATCATAGAGGCCAAGAATGACAGAAAGACATGACGTAAGGAAGATATGGAGAAGAGGGAGGTTGAGGGAAAGGTGTTATGGAAAAAAGACAGTTAGGGAGGGCAGGATGAAGTGAGGGACAATCAAAAAAGATGAAGAGTGACATAAATACGTGGTGTAGGAAAGATGTTTCTGTTGAGTAGAGAAGAGAGAGGCTGAGGGAACGGTGTTATGGTAGAAAAACAGTCAGAGAGGGTAGTATGAGGTGAGGGAAGCAGTCAGGAAGGCCAAGAGTGACTGAAATACGTAATGTAGGGAAGATATTTCTGCTGGATGGATAAATGAGGCTGAGGCGAGGGGATCATAGAGGAAAGATTCAATTTCAGTTGCTTTTATCATATCATAACGGTGCATCCCATTTTTAAATCAATCAATCAGTCATACATATACAACTTATGACATAAATAATGCTAACTCCCACGAGAATAACCCACAAACGTTTTCTCTGACTTACATCTACTGGAATACCTGATAATGAGGCAAGACAACACTCAAACAGAGGAGTAAACATGGCCTATTACAGTCAAGACAACACCTGGCCTCACACCACCACACAAAGCAGCTATCATGTCCAATCAGTGAGGACAATACCTCGCCTTACGTCACCTCACCCCTCTAGAACACCGGTGACCGAGGCTGTGAGAGGCGAGCCAGCACCACCACTACCCCACCACTCACCTCCAATCAACATGGTGACGATGCTAAAGATCTTCTCGTGGTTCGTGTTGGCGGAGACGTTACCGAACCCGACGGAGGTGAGGGAGGAGCAGGTGAAGTACAGCGCCGTCAGGTACTTCTGCACGATGGTCACGTTCCTCACTTCAGTCTCCAGACGGTGCGCCAGGTCGAATATCCAGCCTGAGGAAGGGGATGAGTGGTATAGGGTGTGTGTGTGTGTGTGTGTGTGTGTGTGTGTGTGTGTGTGTGTGTGTGTGCGTGTGTGTGTGTGTGTGTGTGTGTGTGTGCGTGTGTGTGTGTGTGTGTGTGTGTGTGTGTGTGTGTGTGTGTGTGTGTGTGTGTGTGGGAAAGAAAACAACGATAAAACTATTACCACCACCAACAACAGCTACCACCATCACAAAGATCGACCAGGGGAAAAGTTAACGTAAACAAAACAGGCGCAAGTCTGATGAGCGGCAGGACTTTGTAGGGATGGAGGGGCGCAGCGGACATCCTCATCTCTACATAATGAAGCAGTCACGTTTAACCGGCGCCTGTCCAACCCCGGCCTGGTGGTGCGAGCAGTTTTACAATGGAGCTTGTCAAGGGCAACGAGGGGCAAGAAAAAGAGAGAGAGAGAGAGAGAGAGAGAGAGAGAGAGAGAGAGAGAGAGAGAGAGAGAGAGAGAGAGAGAGAGAGAGAGAGAGAGAGAGAGAGAGAGAGAGAGAGAGAGAGAGAGAGAGAGAGAGAGAGAGAGAGACAGGCAGTCCAATGTGTCTTTTTTAGTCCACCTTCAAGAAATACACGTTTTCTGTTTTGATATTACGTTCTCTGTTATTCTTACTATTTTTTTTTTCTTGTTTGGGTTCCTTTTCTTAATCATTTGGTATCGTACCGTCATGAGTAGTCAGTTATATAGATAAGGGAATATATATATATATATATATATATATATATATATATATATATATATATATATATATATATATATATATATATATATATATATATATATATATATATATATATATATATATATAATTTTTTTTTTTTATGTATGCCCTCTCCCCCTCTCTGGTAGCTAAAATCAACACTACACACAATCTTCGGACACACGAATACTCATCTTTAACAAACCATCTACTCTTACCGTTGCCTTCCTTCTGATGACACCCACACACACATCCATCCACCCACCCACACACACACACACACACACCTACATGCACACCTCCACATCTCCAACTCCCTCCCATTAATCCCTCTCGTGCCTTCCTCCTTGCCTATCTCTGAGTCTCTGTTTGTATTGGCCTTAACAGTTTGTGTGTGTGTGTGTGTGTGTGTGTGTGTGTGTGTGTGTGTGTGCTTACAGTGTGGGCTGGACGGGACTGGAAGTTGCAAGAATAAGAGAGGAAGAAGCAATTTTTCGTGTATGAGTTTTGTGTGGGAGGAGGGGTGATGTCTACACACACACACACACACACACACACACACACACACACACACACACACACACACACACACACACACACACACACACACACACACACACACACACACACACACACACACACACACACACACACACACACACACACACACACACACACACACACATACATACATACACACACACACACACACACACACACACACTCACACACCGTCACTGGAAATCAATATCTTGGCTGGTTCATTGATAAGGCACAATAAGAAGAGGGAAAGGTGAAAAGGTGACCATCTAGGGAGGAAAGGTTGGTCTCCACATCACGCCCGCCTCTCCACCGTGCAGTGAGCAACACAATTCTACTTCCTCTTGTGTTGCTTCTCACTACTACTACTACTACTAATACTACTACTACTACTACTACTACTACTACTACTGCTACTACTTGTTTACGTAAGAGAGGTTCTGGTCAAGGACAACAAAAAGTGTGGGAAAAAAAAAAGCTTACTGAAGGTGCCAGTTCCTAAAGAGGATAGACTGAAAGCAAGTCCAGAATTACAGTGAGAAATGTCTTGAAACTACTACTACTACTACTACTTCTACTACTACTACTACTACTACTACTACGACATCCACATCCACAGCGATACACATTCCTAAGTCCCCTAGTCAGCAATGCGACAGACAAAGGTACGAACAGAAGCTAACAAATAGTCAACCATTCATCAGGAGCAGACGCATTATTGGTCTCGCTTCGCTCATCATCCTTCCGTCCCCAGTGAAATCTTAATGAAAAAATCGTGAAAGGACGTGTAGTTTCCCTTATGTTTTTCACTATTAATATTGCAAAGTTCTTGTTTAATTATGATCATCAGAAATGGGTTTGTATTTCTTGAATGATCTGAACTCTCACGTGGACTGTTTTCGAATGGATGAATGCCCGTCATAATATTTTTCCATGTAAGGCAAGTGTGTGGAGGAAGCTGCGCCAATAAAAATTTTCTTAATCTTATTAGTCAATTTAAGCTTATTTTTCAGCTTTGTCTGGTCCTCTCCCGGCCATGCACGCGCCCCCCGCTCCCATCTCTCTTCGTTTCTTTGTCTGTTTTTCTCTTTCTCTTTTTTTTCTTTCTTTTCTTTCTTTTTGTCTGTCTATCTGTCTATATTTGCTTCATTCTTTTTTCCCTCTCTGTTTTTCTTTATTCTTTTTTTCTTTCTTCTTTTTTCTTTCTTCCCTTCTCTCTCTCTCTCTCTCTCTCTCTCTCTCTCTCTCTCTCTCTCTCTCTCTCTCTCTCTCTCTCTCTCTCTCTCTCTCTCTCTCCGTGTGGGAAGTTCGTGTGGGCTGCGGCATATTGGATGTCAAATTCCCGTCAAATAATTAATTACATGATATTTCCATTCACACTTCCTTAATAAAAAAAAAGAAAAAAAAAAGGAAAAAAAGAATAAAGTCCATCAAAATTCATCATTGCTCTGGAAACTCACATTCGTTATTTAGTCACGTCCTTAATTAAACGTCTATGAAATAAGAACAAACCCGACTGTTCTCTTAAGTGGGTAAATGAGGACGTGTAAATTCTATGCATTCCCTTTATTGTAAGAACCTTCCTTCTCTAAATACGATTAAATCTTTTGGCTCTTTTTTTAAGGGACTGGCACCTCAGTGTGTGTTTTTTCGCTTTTTTCTTTTATTTATTTATTTTTGGTTGCCCTTGGTCCGTACCCCCTTTCACATAGAAAACATACATATAAGAAAGTGTTATTAGCAGTTACTTATCAAAGAAACTCTTATCCCCATCAACTCGTGACTCCGCTTCATTTTCGTTGCATTGACAAGAATCTTACATAAAAAAAGCGTTAATAGCAGTCAGTTATCAAGAAGCTCCTAGTTAGCGCCTCACCAGTCCGCGACTCCCCTTTCTGTTGGTTTGACCAGAAGCTTACTAAAAAAAAAAAAAAGAAAAAAAAAAAAAAAAAAAAAAAAAAAATATATATATATATATATATATATATATATATATATATATATATATATATATATATATATATATATATATATATATATATATATATATATATATATATATATATATATATATATATAAAAGGTGTCATTATCAGTCAGGAGATTATCAAAGAAGCTTCCAGTTGGCGCCTCACCAATCTTTGGCTCCATTTTCTGTTCATTTGGCCAGAAGCTTACTTATATATAATGAAATAAATAAATAAATAAATAGATAAAAAAAAAACAAAGGAAGGTATCATTAGCAATCACTTCACCAAATACGCCCCTAGCGACTCACCGATCCGTGGCTCCCCTTCCTCCCACAGGTTCACTTGCGGCTCGGCGATGGCGTACCAGACGCAGGCCAGCCAGTGCGCGACCAGGGTGAAGGAGAGCATGAGCAGCGTCAGGATGAGCGCCGAGTACTGGTAATAACGGTCCATCTTCTGCAGAAGGCGCGCCAACCGAAGTAGTCGCGTCAGCTTCAGCAGGTGGATGTTGGTGGCCTGCGGGTGAGAGTGGAGTGAAAGAGCGAGAAGAGGATGAGAGTGGAGTGAGAGACTGTGGAGAGGGTGAGAGTGGCCTGAGAGAACGTGGAGAGGGTTAGACTGGAGTGAGATGAGGATGAGGCTGCAGTGAGATAAGGGTGAGATTGGAGAGAGATGAGGATGAGACTGGGGTGAGATGAGGATGAAAATGAAGTGAGGTGAGGATGAAAGTGGAGGTGAGGATGAGAATGCAATGAGATGAGAATAAGATTGCGGGAAGATTGACCTCATGCATATACCCTCAGTCAGTTTTTAGTTTTCTCTCACACAGTTTACCATTCTCATGTACTGCAATCCTGCTCTCCTGCACAAATCCTCAATAATGTGTATCGTTGTAGAGAAAAAGACAATAATTGTTATAATCTTATTTTTCTGATTGATTTTTCGTATTGCACGTGACGTCTGCCTTGGCTATGTGGGCTATGTGAAGTTGTTTTGTAATGTCCCTGTAGATTTGATTATTTCATTAGACGTGAAAAAGATTAATTGATGAAAGAAAAGTGTAGAAAATGTCTGGAAGATTATACGAGTATTAATCAGGTCAGATGTACAATTTACTTACAATGTACCTATTCTGTTCATTAGCCATCGTGTATATGATGAGCCTAACCATCATGTCTACAACAAACACACCATCAAACAACAAAAATAAATAGAATGAAAAAAATAACTTGCATTAGATTGAGGGAAAACATTAAACAAAGTGAAAGTAAGAACGATATCTTAGGTTATATTAGCTGTACGTGACTTTACGAATGACTATGGTTGTATTTATCTGCTCTTAGTTACTAAACTGTAATACTGCATAAAACTGCAGGAAAACACTCGTATAAGATGGAAAAAATATCCAACGCAGTGAAAGCGAGTATGATATGTTGTTACATTAGTTATTTTTGACTTTACTAATGACTAAGGCTGTGCAATGACTATTCTTGTTTACGTCCTTACTGTGCTGCAACATTTAACACTGAAGGAAAACATAAGACAGAGTAAAAGCAAGAGTGATACGTTAAATTAAACTAGCTGTATGTAACTACTGTACTGGGTTACCTTAGTTCTGTACATTCTATGAGGACGGAGATTCTTCTCTACTTACTGAACTGTAGACATCAGCCGCGAGGAGGAGATCGAAGGGAATAGCCGCCACCAGATCAAGCACGAACCAGCCTTTGAAGTAGTGCGTGGCGATGCGGATAGGACTAAGCACCACCTCGCCCTTCTTGTTGACGAACGTCGTGCGGAAGTTGAGGATAATGTCTGGAGGGAGTAAATTACAAGAACAGGACTAAGACAGGAGAAAGAACACCCCACGTCAAGTTGATAATGACGGACTACAAAGGGAGGGGAGGAAAGTTGTTGGGAGTTACCGGGAGTTGATGAGACGGAAGGAAGGGAGAGAGACAGGGAGGGAGGCAGGTACGGTTGGTCGTGGTAATGAAGGGTTGTGGTGGCGGCTGCAAGGGAGTGTAGAGGGGTTTGCAGTGGGAACGATAGGATTGTATTAGGTGGAAGGGTTGTGTGGGGGCAATGGAGGGTTAGTGGTAGGTAAAGGGGATGCGAATTGTGGTTAGGTGGAGAAGGTACAGGTCGGGTCTGGTTTTTGGTCGAATCGTTATGGTGGCAATGGGTTGTGGTGGGGGTTACAGAGGTTGTGATGGTGATGGCGAAGAGCTGTGGTGAGATTGTAGAGGGGTTGTGGTGGAGGTTAAACAGGTTATGATGACAGTGGAGGGGTTGTGGTGAAGGTGGTGGGTTATGGTAAGGGATTATGGTGGTAGCGAAGGTTATGTTGGTGGTGAAGGGGTTGGTAACGGGGATGAAAAAGGTTTTGTTGGTGGCGGAAGGGCTATATTGGAATGAAGGGCTTATGGTTGAGTGAAGACAACACGTCACCTTTACCGAAGCCAGAAATATTGTACAGTAATTAATATCCGCACAAAATATTACACTGCTAAGCTTTCCATTCCTTCCTCCATATTTATTTTCATGTTTTTTTTTTTTTCAAAGGTCATAACATGAATCCCATTATATATACCGGTATATATATACATTTCATACTTTCCTCTTTCATCTAGCTGCCTTTTTGCAACCGAAAAAAAAAAAAAAATCAGTGTTTTTAATTGAGAGTCTATTAAACTTCTTTTTACATGCTCACTCTACACGATTTTTACAGCAAGGTCCATGTAACTGTGAAAGAGAGAGTGAGTGAGAAAGTTAGGAAGAGAAACACGATCTGGCTGTGAGGGAAAGAGAAAAAAATGATGTCGTGGTGTCAAGAAGTGAATCAGATAATTGAGGACAATCTGGGCGTTGAGAAGGAAACAGAGAAGAAAAAAGGAAGTGAAATGTAAACGAAAAATCACGGAAGAAGAAGACCATTGAAGGAGAGAAGCAAGGAAGGACGGAACAAGGAGGAAAAAACGCAATCACTGAACGAAAGAGAGGAAGATAAACAAAAAGAGAAAAAGAGAGAGAGAGAAATAGATCAAGATATAAGAAAGAAAGACGAATAATAGCAATAATAATAATAATGATAGTAATAATAATAATAATAATAATAATAATGATAATAATGATAATAATAATCATAAGAAGAAGAAGAAGAAGAAGAAGAAGAAGAAAAAGAAGAAGAAGAAGAAGAAGAAACACCCACACATTAATAAGTAAACAAACAGAAACCTAACAGCACCTAACCTAGCAACCCTAAGCACTGAGACACGGAGACACTGAGGAACCTACCGACGAAGAAGAGCGCCTCGACCACCACGTCCGGCACGATGGTGGGCTTGTCTTGCTGCGTCTGGTCGAGGAAGGCGGCGTTGTAGGGCACCATGACGGCGACGTAGAAGGTAGCGAGGAGGATGACCAGGTCCCAGCAGGTCTTCAGCATCCCGTAGTGGGTCAGGATGAAGCGAGACTTTTGAATGCTAGCGGTTTTGTACTCAGGAAGCGGCGCCGCGGAGTGAGGCTGGAGGAGGTTCTGCTAGTGGGAAGGAGGAGGGAGGGAATGTTAGTGCTTTGAAGAGATAGGGTGAGAGATAGACAGGGAGATGGACAGGGAGAAGGCAGAAGGACAGGGAAGGAGAAGGGAGAACATGTTAGTACTTTGAAGAGAGAGATAGATAAACAGAGAAACGGCAAGGAAAACTGACGGGGAGATGGACAGGGAGATAGATAGGGAGGAGGGAGACAGAGAAAGAGGGAGATGGACAGGGAGAAGAAGAAGGAGGCAGAAGGACAGGGAAGGAGGAGGAGGGAGGAATGTTAGTGCTTTAGAGAGACTAAGAGGCAGAGAGTGTGTGTGACATGGTGTTGAAATATAATCTAAGTAATTCTTCCTCTCTCTCTCTCTCTCTCTCTCTCTCTCTCTCTCTCTCTCTCTCTCTCTCTCTCTCTGGGGATTTAAACACTAAAATGGCACCGTGACTTTGCTTTCATGTAGATTTAGTGTGACTGCAAGCCCAGGGGAGAAGAAGGGAAGGAAAGGGGAGTAGAGGGGGAAAGGGAGGTAGAGGGAGGAGAGGCTGCGTGTCCCAGGGTAAGGAAATGTGTGTGTGTGTGTGTGTGGCAAGGATGATAAGAAAGGAGGGTAAGAAAGGAATGGAAGGCGCAGAGAAAAGAGGGGAGTTAGGAAGGCAAGGGGGGGGAAAGAGAAGGGGAGGGTTCGGTGGGGTAGTGTCAGTGAATTCATGGGTAAGATGCTGAAGGAGGAGGAGGAGGCGGAGTAGGAGGAGGAGGAATACAAAGGAATACAAAGGAATACAAAGGAAAGCCAAACAGCAACAGACCTTTTGGTCCTTGCAAGGCTGTTTGGTAACTACTTCTAACTAGCTATAGGGAAGAGAGACAGGACAGCATAGCAGAAGGCTCCTCCCCACCCACCACTCCCTCCAGCTTGCGCTGGCATGGAAATAGTTGGGAAAAGTACCATGCAGTATGGAAAAACTGACATGGAAATTTTCATAGGAAAGGATGAAAGGAAGTTTTACTATTCACCCTACGGTGAACTCTATACGCCTATCTGAAAGTTGATACAAGTTATATTAAAACTGGTGTAGAATAAGAGTTTATTAGTGTATTTAGTAATTATTCGGACAAGAAGAGAGCTTGTTGGGGATTTGCTTTTAAATATTTGTCTATTTTATTTTTGAATGATTCAATAGTATTGCTGTTCACAATTTCGGCAGGAAGTTTATTCCATATATTTACTATACGATTAAAGAAAAAATGTTTTGCCTCGTGGGATTTAAGACGTTTGGGTATAATCTTGAATCCATTATTTCTTGTTAGGTTAGAATGATCAATGGTAAAATATTTATGTGCAGGAGGAGGAGGAGGAGGAGGAGGAGGAGGAGGAGAGGGATATGGTATCTGAAAATGAAGATTGTGATGGAGGGGAGAAATGGAGGGAATGGAGAGAAGGAATTGGGATGGAGATAAAGATCTGGATGGAGGGAGAAGTAGAGGTATAGAGAAAAAATATTGAAGAAAGAGGAGGAATGTGGATAGAAAGAAGAGATGGGAGGGAAGAAAGGGATAGAGATATGGAAAGAAAGACTGAAGGAAGAGAAAGGACTGAGGATAAACAGATGGGATGATGGAGAGAGGAGATGGTGCCAGCAGAAGGGTTTGGAGGAGGGTAAGGTTGGGCCACACATGACCAGGCCGCCACGGGAACGTCACCTTTAACCCGGAGGCACCTTGCTTCCTCACCTGATGGCGTGTCCACAACCTTTACCTCTATCTGTCTCATCCCTCCTCCCTCACTCGGTTCATTATAGTCATTACATTACAGTGAGACTAATATGCATGCGATTCTTTGGCTTTCCTTGATCCCTCTCCTTTCCTCCCTCCTTGTCACTCCCTCCTGCCTCCCTGTTTGCCAGTAAATTCATTCTATATGAGTGCTGAGTGGATGTACTGGTGTTGAGGGCAGTACACGGAGCTGCTTGGGTGACTGTTGTACCTTTTATTGACTTTGCTTGGTAGTGTGTTTTCTTCTCCTCTCCTCTCCTCTCCTCTCCTCATAACTCTTTTCATCATCCGTTAGCTCACTGTGTTCGATTCCTTAAAGTGAAGCTGCATAGTCTTTATTTAAGGTTTCTTATCTACTACATGTACTGCCATTACTTCTGTGCATCATAACATGTCAGCGCACACACACACACACAAACACACACACACACACACACACACACACACACACACACACACACACACACACACACACAAAGAAATATCACACAGAAATCATACAAAAATGAAAAAGAAAAACGAGAGAGAGAGAGGAGAGAGAGAGAGAGAGAGAGAGAGAGAGAGAGAGAGAGAGAGAGAGAGAGAGAGAGAGAGAGAGAGAGAGAGAGAGAGAGAGAGATGGACTCACTAAGTAATCAACTTACTTAATGCTTAAAAGTATTCTGTGTACATATTTATGTGTATTTATGAGGCGACACGTGGCAGGCAGGAGTGGAAGGGAGTGGATGGACGGGTGGATAGAGTAGAGGGAGAGTGGAGTAGGAGTGACCAGATTGGATAGGTGGAGTAATTGGAATGGATGGGATTGGATAGATGGGTAGATGCAGTGATGGGGGGGGGAAGTCAAGGAAACTCAATACATACATATATACATACGTACATTCATACATATATACTCGTACATACAACATCCGTACATACTGTCTCTGTCTCCTAAGCAGGTGCAATAAACAATCAGCGATACCTTTCTCACCTCAAAAAAAAAAATAAATAAATAAAATAAATAAATAAAAATAAATAAATAAATAAGGGGAATACAGTCATGACTTCTACAAAAATAAATAAATGAAATATATAAATTAGTGAAATAAATGATCAGCTATCGTGCCCTTGTTGTTAAGGAAAATCTTAACTTTTTTTTGGGGGAGCCATCTAAAGTTTCCTAGATTTGCTGCGTGGCTTTGTACTTGTAAAGGAGTTAAGAGAGAGAGAGAGAGAGAGAGAGAGAGAGAGAGAGAGAGAGAGAGAGAGAGAGAGAGAGAGAGAGAGAGAGAGAGAGAGAAAGTAAAGTCAAGTGAACCTGTATTTTTTAAGTAACTATCTTTTTGCGAACGTTATTTAATGATTCCTCGATTTACTGCGTAGCTATTCGTATTTGCAAAAGAGGGGCAAAAGAAAACCATGAAAACACTCTTTAACTCTCCCCCACAAAATGCAATTCCCTGAAAAACTTCGACAATTCATCAGGAAGCTTTCATCTGCCTGATTTTTGCCATCTGTACATTACCAAGTTCAGTGAATGGTGAGGTGACTGAATATGAGGAGAGAGAGAGAGAGAGAGAGAGAGAGAGAGAGAGAGAGAGAGAGAGAGAGAGAGAGAGAGAGAGAGAGAGAGAGAGAGAGAGAGAGAGAGAGAGAGAGAGAGAGAGAGAGAGAGAGAGAGAGAGAGAGAGAGAGAGAGAGAGAGAGAGAGAGAGAGAGAGAGAGAGAGAGAGAGAGAGAGAGAGAGAGAGAGAGAGAGATGGGGGGAGGAGGAGGAAGCACAGAAGGGTAAGGACGTGAGGGGTTGTGATCACAAGCAAACATGGGAAATCAGTGTGGAGGGGAAGGTTAGAGATGCACTTTGAATATTACAATGAGAGAGAGAGAGAGAGAGAGAGAGAGAGAGAGAGAGAGAGAGAGAGAGAGAGAGAGAGAGAGAGAGAGAGAGAGAGAGAGAGAGAGAGAGAGAGAGAGAGAGAGAGACTAGCATGTTTTTTTTCTGTGACGTATGTGTGTGTGTGTGTGTGTGTGTGTGTGTGTGTGTGTGTGAGAGAGAGAATGAGTGAGTGATTATTTTTTTCTTTCCCTGTTCCATTTATATTTCCTACACCTCCTGCTCAATTTCCTCCTCCTCCTCCTCCTCCTCCTCCTCCTCCTTCTCTTCCTAATCCTAATCTTCCCATTCACACAGCATACCCTGAAATACCGTTTTCTTTAACTCCTATCAACTTTCTTCCATCTACGAGCATCACAACCTATCCTCTCCTCCTCTTCCTCCTCCTCCTCCTCCTTTTCTTCCTCTTTCTCCTGGTCACTGTCACGAGGAACGAAGGAAGCGCCACAGGAGGTGAAAAGGAGAGAGAAGGAGAGAAGGAGACGGGGAAAGGGAGAGGGAAGCTTGCCAACAACTAGCGGCAGAACGACCCGAGGGAAGACCTGACAATTAAAAGGAGGAGTCGAGGAGGTATTGGTGGAAGAGTAAAGAAGAGGAAGCGAACGGTAAGTCATAAATGCTTAGTGAATTCAGTTGGCTTGTTGGTCGTGAGTGTTGCCTTTGAAACCGTACACTCTGACCTGTCTCTTCTCATTGCCTGGGTCTTAACTCAGTTTCCTCTTTCTTTCCTGTTTCCTCAATATACTTATTTTCAGGGAGGTATATCTCAATAACGTCCCTGTAACGTCAGATGAAAGTAATAAGTGAAGGAGAAAGGAGGAGGAAGAAAGGAAGGAAAGAAGGAAGGAAGGAAGATTAAGGGGAGCGTCCGGTCTGGAGACGAAAAAAATGAAAAATAATGACTTTTTGTGAAAAAAATATATGTGGTAGGTATACTTGTTGGCAGCAATCTCGTAAAGATTTAAGGGGAAATGCCCCATAGTTTCCCTTTAAATGGCATTTAAATGTCACGCAATCAACCACGTGCGTTTGTTTACATCAGCAGAGTAAGTTTTTCTTACCCAATACTACGAAAAAACGCTAAAATCTGAACTTTTTTTTGCTTGGATACGATATGGCAACACTCAAGGCGAGTGTGTGTGTGTGTGATACTAGCTCCCAGCAAGGATCCTGCCTCCTCAGTGCTCACGTAGCTCTTGTCACGGGAGGTTGTTGCTCAGTCTCTCGCGACTTCTCCCACTCTCACAGCTACTAAGCGCGTTATTTCGCCACTACAAACTACAATCTACCTCCTGCCAACCATGCCACGGTTGTCTAAGAGAAAGCAGCAGAGCAGGGATGCCTGGGGCGTGAAGTTGGATACAGAAAGGGGAAAAAATACCTCGCCTGGAGCCGCCAGTCGAGCCGCCAGTCACCCCGGCCGCCCCGCTATCACCAAGTAACCCGACACCGGCCGCTGCCACCTCCCTCGCCGCCGTCCCGCTGCCCACCACCTCTCACATACCACAGCCCAGCACATCTCACATAGCGGAGAGTAAAGATAAGGTAGAGAAGACCTTATTACTCACAATTAGAGAAGATCTTTTGAAAACTCATCAGGAGGAGGAAGATTCTGCTGACAGTGACGAGATTGTCATGATGACAAAAAGGAGGCTGAAAAAACTGACTTCTTCGCATTGTTCCTGCCCTGAGCCTACCTTGGAGTACAGTTTCAAGCCTGATGTTTATGAGAACACCGTAATCATACACTGCACAACCTGCAACTTCAAGAACATCTCACAGCCTGAAGAAGTGGAGGTTGGAAGAAACAAGAAAAAGATCGGCAAGACCAACATTGCCCTCCTTTACCTGTCTGTAATAGAAGACGCAGGGTTTGCAGGTGTCAGAAGAATGATGGGTGCCTTAGGTATGCCACCAGTTGGAAAATGCAAGTACTATAGACACCTGACGTACTTATATGAAAAGATGAAGAGCCACTATGACTCCAAACAAACAAAAATTCACGAAGCTGTCAGGAAGCACTATGAAGAACACCTGTCAAAGAAGCCTGATGCAGGTGGTGTCCTGAAGCTTGATGTTTCATTTGATGCCACCTGGATGAAGAGAGGACACACATCCAAAGTTGGGATGAGTGTAATGATAGATGTTTATACAGGCTTCATCATTGATTACGAAATTCTCAGCAAGTTCTGCCTCGAATGTACCCTGAAGAAAAATAAACTCGAGAACAAGAAAATAACTGAAGAGACATATAACACCTGGAAGACTAAACATGATGCTGATGGAAGTTGTGGTAGCAACTATGAAGGCCCGTCAGGTGGGATGGAGGTGGAAGCAGCCCGACGTCTCTTCGCACGTTCCCGAGACCTGAAATTTGAGTATGAAAACTTGGTTTCAGATGGTGATGCCAACTCGTACAAAGCAGTACTCGCCATGAATAACGGGAATGGCCCATACCAAGATACTAAAGTTACCAAGTTAGAGTGCATCAACCACGTGCAGAAGAGACTGGGGACTCGGCTCAGGAAATTACGGGAGCAAGAGAAGGTTGACACGATAACGAAGACTGGCAGCAAGATTCGCAGGAGTCTCCTTGGCGGACGCAACAAGTTGACCGACACAGCCATTGACAAGATGCAAAGTTTCTTTGGCAAACACATCAGGGATAATGTTGGTGCTGACTATATAACAATGAAGAAAGCTGTCATGAGTAGTTTTCATCATATTTTCAGCACTGATGAAAAGCCCCGCCATGGACTTTGTGAAGAAGGCATCAATTCATGGTGCTTTTTCCAGAAAGCACTAGCCGAGGGCAAGAACAGAGAAGAAATCAAGCACAAAAAATCTCTAGTGGTCAACCTAGATCAAGAGGCGCAGAATAAAATCAGACAAGTCTACGATGCTCTGACAACGAAAGACATCCTGGAGAGATGTGTCCGTGGACTGACACAAAATGCTAATGAGAGCTTTCACAGCAAGATGTGGTCACGGGCAAGCAAAACAAAGTTTTCTGGCTTGAAAAGACTCTCATTTGTTGCACAGTCAGCAATACTGGACCATAATTATGGTTACAGGAAAGCCTGTTTGCTGCCAGCATTGAATATCAATACGAAGGCGCTAAGAAGATCTCTCACAACAGAAGATGAAGAAAGAAAGAGGCACCACGAAGTCCAGATGAAGCCGAAAAGAAAGCAGAAAGAGAAAGCATCAGCAGAGTACGAACCTGGTGGCTTCTAAAAACCTGGCAACAAAGAGAAGTGTGGGCAACTTTGACACCCCTTGCTTGACAAGATAATACATTGCCTTTTCGAAGGCAATGGGGGACCAGGAGCCTGATATACTTAGAAATACATCTGATTGTATCAATAGATTGATTATGATAAAAAAGAACTCATAATAAACCTGAAAAAGCTTCCTAGTGTATTATAACTGGATCGTAATCGATCAATAAACTTTATCGGCCCGTATCTCAAAACATAAGTTATCCCCCTTTAAAAGTTTTCACAGGAGTTAGTTTTAGCTTGATTTCAATGAAACAAAAAAACTAAAACACAGAAGAATACTTCTTCTTCAAAGTTACGTAGGCGTTTTTTTTATATAGGTCTCATGTAATTTTGTATTAATATTTTTTTGGTAAAAAAAAGGCGAAAGAAAGACAGATAAAGAAAAAATCATAAAACAAAACCAAAAGCCAAAATGAAAAATCTGCCTACGTAACTTTGTTAGGTATCATAACATCTCTAAGCCACAGAAAAATAAAGGTTGTGGGCCAATTAATAACGACGGTGAAAAGTTTTAAAATTTTCCTTGAAATTGGAATTGGGGGGGGTGGGGATGAGGGGGGTGGGGGCAAGAAAGGGGATCAATGTCTAATATTGATATACATGTTGCCAATACTTCACAACATAAAAATCAGAGCGATTCATGCTTATTTAGCAGAGATACAGAAACACCCATCCAAACCGGACTCTCCCCTTAACGTAAACAAAAGCTTGATCTGAGAGTAGAAGGGGGAAGGAAGGAGACGAGAAAGGAGAAAGGGAAGGAAGGAGAAGGGAGGAAGAAAGATTGTGGAAGATTAAGAAACAAGACCTTGATCTGAGAGAAGAGGGGGAGAGAGAAGAAAGGAGAGGAAAGAGAAAGAAAATGAAGGAAGGAGGAGGAAAGAAGGAAGCCAGATAGAGGAAGATTAAGAAACAAAAAGGAATTTAGTGACTTGAGAGAAGATAAAGGAGGGAAGGAAACGAAGAAGGACAAAAGATGGAAAAGAAAACGAGACAGTGAAAGATTAAGAAAGAAAAAATAACAATATAATGACCAGAGAGAAAAGAAGGAGGGAAGAGGAAAAAAAAAAAAAGAAAGGAGAAGGAAAGAATGGACAAAGACCCACAAACAAGATCAAAGAAGACCAAAGAGAAAGAAAGGAAGGAAATGAAATAAAAGAAGGAAGAAAGGAAGGAAGGAAGGAGGAGAGGTGGTAGAAGATTAAAGGAGAGAAAAGAACAAATCTAATAACCTGAGAGAAAGAAAGGAACGAAGAAAAATCTGTCTTTCATGTCTTAAAAGAAGGGAAAGGACGAAAAAAGAAAAGAAGCAGGAAAAAAAGAAAAGAAAAAAACATCGCTTTCTATCTCTTTCTGTCTCTTTATCTGTCTGTTTCTCCCAGTCTCTCTCCAAACACCTCCATCTCCACAATCCTTTGCTTCACAGAACACACATAGATGCATCCTCTCTATCTCTTTCTCTGTGTCTCTGTCTCTCTGTCCTCGTCTCCCCTTCCTCTCTACCCTACCAACTTCTCTGCAAGACTTCCCTACGGCACAGTTAGATACATTTTCTCTCACTCCTTCTGCCTCTCTCACTCTGTCTCTCGCTCCTCGTCTCTCTACTCTACACCACCTCTCTGCAAGATTCCGCGCTGCAACACACTTAGATTCATAGTTACCCTTGACTTTATAGAGCTAATTGGAGTGTGATTAGGTGACATCCTCCTCTGATTGGATTCCGGCTAGGATGAACTATACGTAATGAGCAGCAGCATCATTCCAGGGCAGAGGTAAAAAGTAAATAAGACAAGATATGCTGCTCTGTTGCTGTGTTGCTGTGTCCTCCCTTACCCCTCTCTCTCTCTCTCTCTCTCTCTCTCTCTCTCTCTCTCTCTCTCTCTGTGTGTGTGTGTGTGTGTGTGTGTGTGTGTGTGTGTGTGTGTGTGTTGTGCGGACTCATCTAAATGGAAAGATTAAGATTAAGAGAGAGAGAGAGAGAGAGAGAGAGAGAGAGAGAGAGAGAGAGAGAGAGAGAGAGAGAGAGAGAGAGAGAGAGAGAGAGAGAGAGAGAGAGAGAGAGAGAGAGAGAGAGAGAGAGAGAGAGAGAGAGAGAGAGAGAGAGAGAGAGAGAGAGAGAGAGAGAGAGAGAGAGAGAGAGAGAGATTTAGACAAATAAGCACACACACACACACACACACACACACACACACACACACACACACACACACACACACACACACACACACACATAGAAACACAGACATACATGCATACATACAGACAGACAGAGAGAAATAGAGACGCAAGGCCGAAGAGAAAGAAACAAAGAAAAGTTAATCCTCAGGGAAAAGGAAGAAAAAGAGAAAGAGAGAGAGGGAGGGAAAAAAACCTAATGTATCTTCTCTAATACTCTAAATTCCGCCCATTTTTTTCCCCTTCCCTAAAAAATTTTCCCTTTTACGCTTCCCTTCCTCCTTTTCTTCCTCACCACCTTCCCATTAGCGGAATTCCTTCTCCTTCCCATTTACTCTCACCTAGCCAGGAATGTACACACAAAAACAGACAGACAGACAGACAGACAAACAGACGGACAGACATATAGATATACGGAAAACGCAGATACAGACAAACGTTTAGACAGAAAACGGAAAAATGCAGACAGAAAAACAGACCGACGGACAAATAAAAACAGAATAAATACAGACACAGACCAACATTCAGACGGAAACAAACAAATACAGCCAAAAACACACACAGACAAACAGACAGACAGACAAAAAAAAGTACAGGAGGAGTCTTGGTGAAACAGAAGGAAGCTCGAATTATAAAAACTGCGCCGGTGCTCGACTGAGATCTTCAAATTAATCAATAATTCAACCTTCATTTGCTTGGAACATTTACTCTTTAGTCTTTTCTATCTTTCCTTCTTAAAATTACGTGAAGGTGAATTTTGACGAGGAGAAAGAGGAGGAGGAGGAGGAGGAAGAGAAGGGTAGGAGGAGGAAGAAAAGGAAGGAAGTCAGCAGATTAGAAATGGGAAAGGATGGGAGAACAAGGGTGTGATTCTGGGAGGGAGTAAGAAGTGGTGGGTGATGGTGTATGATTTTAAAAGTGATGGGAGAGTGGGAGGGGAGTGTGGAAAGGGAGGAGTGAGGAAGGAGTGGATGCGTGGAGTGAGAGAGTGAGTAGAAAGTAAGAAGGAGAGACTGAAAAGCTATCTTGAATCAGTGTTCTCTCTCTCTCTCTCTCTCTCTCTCTCTCTCTCTCTCTCTCTCTCTCTCTCTCTCTCTCTCTCTCTCTCCCCTGAAGATACTGCCGGAGGAACCTAATTTTCTCGGGATCATTTGGACAAAAGGGCAGTTCAGTGTTTCCGTGGCGGGCTTAAGGAACACTAATGCATAGCTAATGAATCTAATTACATCGCCTCATTAATTTACGAAGTATACGAAGCCTGCTGGGACGCTGCCGGCTTTGGTGGTGGTGGTAGTGGTGATGGTGGTGGTGGTGGTGGTGATAGTTCAATACTGTCAAACACCATCATAACTATTACTACTGTCACCATCATCACCACCATCACCATCATCACCCGTCACCACTACAGTCACTACTACCTTCACCAACACTCTCACCACCATCACCACAAATTTCATTTCACCACTACTTGCCTGACAATGCCATGATCATCACCACCACAGCCATCACCTCCACTAACACCACCACCACCACCACCAATACAGAAAAAAATCCCTATGCCGTACATCTAAAAAAAAAGAAAAAAAAAAAGAAAAAAGGTCAGAAAGTTTCCTGAATTATGCGGCTGAAAGAAAAAGAAACAAGAAAAACAGCGCCACACCACGCCTGTCTTATACGCTTAAAACTTTCTTGGATCAGGGGCAACGTGTCTTTGTGGAGGCGGGCAGCACGTCACCGCCTCGCCAGACCTGAATAATGAGGTCTTTGCATAAGTAGAAAGGGAGGAGAGAGAGAGAGAGATTACAAGTCACAGGTACTGCCACGTGTAGGCCTGATGGTTTCTTGCAGTTTCTCTTATTTTCTTATGTTCTTATGTTTTTTTTTATGAGTCTATACACTTAAAAGGTGAGTCTGCAGAGGTAAGGGTACAGCACAGCATACTAACAACACGTGCAGCACAGGCCAGCACTCAATGCCTAGAGGCTTCGAGGAGTGTGGCGTTGTTAGCTCAGAGCCTTGCAGGAGACCCAGCTCGGAAGACACGTCAAAACACGAAGCGGTTCCCAGCATGCAGATGTGAAGAGCCGCCTTTATTATACAAGACAACACTGCAATGGAACGATCGCCAAGGAGGGAGTGAGGCGCCCGTCAGCTCGGCCACCGCCATATTCAAGTGTAAAGGAACAAGCGAGGGTATAAGTATTCCCAGGCAGAATGGACCGTATTCTAAAACACTTCTGCTTCTCATCTCCACTACATTCTAGTTCTAGTTAAGTTACGCGGGTTTTTATGAGCATTCTTATTGCTGTAGTGACAGATTAACGAGATTCATTTGCTATTAACAGAAAAATACTCTTAAGAATTCGGCTAATCATCTCAGTGACCTTTGAAAATAGTCGTGGTGAGAGAGCAAAGCGCTTCAGAACACTGGCTAATGTCGATGCGAGGATCAAAACTAAGGATGCACAAATCAGAGAGGAGGACCATGTGAGCTTCTAGCAATGAAATAGCAGAACAGTCTACCAAAGTTATAGAAAATGGACTCGGCTGATTATGATATGTGTAGTACTTTATTGCAGCACGATGGTTTAGTGGTTACTGATCTACTCAAAACACTACGTCACGGGTTGGAATCTCCTGTGACGATTTGCACTTGGAATCGATATTTACCTCTCTTATATGTCTAATCTAATTTATGTACCAGTAACCATGATGCAGTTCAGTAAGCAGTCTGGTGTTATGGCTCGCTCTCTTTGCTCGAATATGAAGACGATTTCCACTAGGACTCAATTGTTACCTATCTAGTTTATGCATTATTATGGCGATACCATCCAGTACAATCCCTTACTGTAGTGGTCATTGCGCTACACTTACTCTAAAAGCCCCAGGTTTGAATCACCTGGAAAAATTTGGTCTAGGAATCAGTGTTTACTTACTACATACATTCATGCAAGTTTATATTCCCGTTACGGTGATGGCATGGTGGTTAGCGCGATCCACTCAAAAAATCACCGGTCTCTGGCTCAAATCTTATGCCAGGAATCAATGTTTACCTCTCGTAACATCCATGCAAATTTATGAACCTGTTACAGTGATGCAGTTCGAGAGGCATCGTGGCGGCGAGGAGTGGGGAATAATGGCGGCGATGGCAAGAGGGGGCGGCCGCGGGTCATTACGATAACGCACGCCCTTATCACTCAGCAGGGGCGGTACTTTATATTCATGGCCTCTCTTCTTCCCTCAAGACAAAAATGGCATTGCTTTTCACTTATCCCCGTCCGCCATCTCCCGAGTCACTCATGCACTGTTACAGTTTTCCAAGACTCTCTCTCTCTCTCTCTCTCTCTCTCTCTCTCTCTCTCTCTCTCTCTTTCTCTCTCTCTCTAACCTTTATTTTTCCCTCCGCATCCCTCGATTTCTTTCCTCCGGTTTTTATTTTATTTTTTCTTTACATTCATTCCTCCTCCACTAATGCCATCTCGTCTCCTTCCCTCTTCCTTCCAAATCTCCCTCCGTCCGTCTCTCCCTCCGTCCCCCCATTCTCTTCCTTTTCCTTCATTCGTAATATTGTTCTTTTTTTTTCCATTCCTCTCCTTTACAGTGTTCTTATTTCCTTCCTCTTTTCTCTCTCCTCCCCTCCCTCTCGTTCTATCAGTTTCTCTCCCTCCTCTCTCTCTCTTCAATATTTTTTCTTTCACTCCTCTATACTATTGTTCATTTCCATGCCACTTCTTACTTCTCCCCTTTCCTTTCATTCTTTCTTTTCCTTTCACTCATCCATACATATTCAATAGTTTTCCTTCTTTTTTCCCTCCAGTCTACACTAACCTTCCATCTCATATTCCCATATTTTCCTTTTTTTCCCTTCTCTTCAACACTAATCTTTCATCTTGTATCCTTCCCTGCCTCTCTTTCTTTCTCTCTCTCTCTCTCTCTCTCTCTCTCTCTCTCTCTCTCTCTCTCTCTCTCTCTCTCTCTCTCTCTCTCTCTCTCTCTCTTTCTCTCAAGCAATCATCTTTCGCTCCCTCAGTGGACAGAGTCAACTCACGTTATTGAGCTTCAATTTGTTCTTGCCCTTGTCCTGCGTGTAGTGTCCTGATAACTGGTACAGCACTGCGCGGCTTCGTCTCCTCCCGTACTTGGCCGCCGACGGTGCCTCTGGGTCAAGGTTCTCGTTTTCATCTGCAAGAAAAAGCGACAAGGAGTGAAGGGGAGGCTAAGTTAAACCGTTACATGGCGAGGGAATGGAAATGGCAGATAGTTGTGGATTGTGTGACTGGTGTGAGGGAGGAAAAATAAGCAAAATAAGTGTGTGTATAGCTGAGGGAGAAGGGAAGAATTTTATGCAAGGGAAAGCTAAGTTAAACCGTTACGTGGCGAGGGAATGGAGATAGACTTGGTTTGTTGGGAGGCAGATGGGCATGGATTGTGTGGTCTGGTGTGAGGGAGGAAAATAAGAGGAAATAAAAGGGTATGTAATTGAAGGGGGGATAGGAAAACTTGGATAAAATGGTTTAGGGAAGGGAAGGAAGGAGTTGAATCAATACGTGACGGAGAAATGAGGGTGGGATTGGTGTGACGCGAGACACACAGAGAGAAAAAAAGAGAGACAGACTCATGGGTTAGTTGTACAGTGGAAAAATAAAGATATAGTTGAGGAAGAAAAGAAAAGTTGGAATAAAAGAGAGGAAAGGGAAAGAGATGAGAGAGAGAGAGAGAGAGAGAGAGAGAGAGAGAGAGAGAGAGAGAGAGAGAGAGAGAGAGAGAGAGAGAGAGAGAGAGAGAGAGAGAGAGAGAGAGAGAGAGAGAGAGAGAGAGAGAGGAAAGGGAAACGTGGAGAAGTGATGTCAGAAGCATATGAGAGAGAGAGAGAGAGAGAGAGAGAGAGAGAGAGAGAGAGAGAGAGAGAGAGAGAGAGAGAGAGAGAGAGAGAGAGAGAGAGAGAGAGAGAGAGAGAGGTGCTGTTTGTTTTATATATGTATGTATGTATGTATATGTGTGTGTGTGTGTGTGTGTGTGTGTGTGTGTGTGTGTGTGTGTGTGTGTGTGTGTATGGAGATGACATGCCTTGCCCCCGCCTAACAACAGGAAGAGGAGGAGCAGGAGGAGGAGGAGGAGGAGGAGGAGGAGGAGGAGGAAGGGGAGGAGGATGAAGTGTTAAGACAGCCAAACTTTAAGCAATCTTCTTTTATCCTTTCTCTTTTCCCTCCTGTCTCCCTACACCATCCGCTTTCCCTTCCCTTCTTTCTCCCACCACCCCTTCCCTTCCCTTCACCAACACACACGTCAGTTCAGGGGAGGCGGGTGAAGTAGGTCAGGCAAGGCAGGTGTGGACGGCGTCGCTTCAGGTCTAAGGTGTCGCTTCAAGGCAAGAACTACTAAGATGCGCACAGTAGCGGGAAAAAAAAGAAAACGGAGCAGAAGTAACAGAGATGTGAATGAAGTTAATACTCGTAGCTTGCTGAGCCACCTGGCGAGGATGTGATCTTTGAGGGGACTGAGTAGTGTGTGTGTGGGAGGAAGGGTTATAGGAACAAAGCGTCTGACTTTAGAATGTAAACGTATATTACTGCATCATACCACGTCTCTCTGCAATGAATGGCGTGTTAAATCATGTCACACATATACGTAATTCTGTCACACTGGAACGCATCAAGTTGTTGAAACAAGTCAAGGATATAATCGAGGTTAGATTTCAGATTATGTAATGTTCTTTCCTGCCTTAGATTACTGGATATTGAATGGCCACATGCACATTATACAATATTGAGTAGACATATGTACGTTAGAGCTTTGATCTTGCTAACTGTATGCCTCGTCTCCTCCCAATGCCTCGCTGCACAAGACTTTCTGCCTTCTCTCATCCCTATCCTGTTTACCTCCCTAATGCAAGAGTTAACCAGTATTCTCAATCTTTCATACCTTTTACTGGTGATCTCTGGAACTCCCTACCTGCTTTTGTTTCTTATGACTTCAACTCTTTCAAGAAGGAGGATTCAAGACTCTCCTCCACTTCTAGATAATCCTTTTGGCTCTATTCTTTTAGACACTGGCACCTCTGTGGGCCTTTTTCTTCTACCTTTTTGCAGCCCCAGGCCAGAGCTCTTCTTACATAAAAAATGATAAGCCTATAGTATTACGGAGGGTTTAGAGAGTGGGCAGCCGCTCTGAGAGGTACAAGTACAGAACAAGCTGAGAACACAAGGTCGGGTTAACAATGGACTGAAACACTACAACGAACGCTGCACTGATAAATGTGAAAAGAAGATGATCCAATTATTCTCATTCCTGAATACGTATGCCTTGAAAAATGTGGATAGAAACTAAGTTAATAATACAAGATTCAGCATAATATTGAACTAAAATCCTGTATGTGACTCGAGCAGTATCAAATAAATATGAAAAGAACACGATCCAATTATTCTCTGTCCTGAATACCTCTGGCTTGAAAAATGTGGATATAAACTAATCTAATAATACAAGACTCAGAGCATTATTAAAATCCCGTAAGCGCCCGATACAATAACTAATAAATATGAAAAGAGGAGACAGAATCCAGTTATATTCTCTCCTCATTGCTTCTGTTTCGAAAAAAATATGGATACAAACTAATCTAATAATACAAGACTAGGAATAAAATTGAACTGAAATCTTCCAAGTAACCCGGACAACAACAAAAAGGGACAAAGAAGGGACACCACACAATACCCATAATCCCCAACCCTTTGTCCTGCTGGTGTCACGAGGGGTCGGGTAAACACGTGACATGTAAGTACACTAACAATCACTCTTCGAAGCCCTGCCAGTGAAAACCCAAGAGGAACACGATGAGAGAATCTGTACAGGAACTTTTTGCTCAGTGTAGATTCAGAGGCGGAGAGGAAAATACGTTTACTTGTCCTCGTCTTTTTTTTTCTGAATAATAACAGACGGAAGATTATTTATTTATTTATTTATTTATTTATTTATTTATTTATTTATTTATTCATCTGGCTGGTAAATAGAATACGTCGAAATTTTGATACGGTAAAAATGAAAATTTTGATAGAAAGACTGTGCTTGTAGTGAAAATCTGTTTGTTTGTCTCTCCGTTTGTGCGTTTAAGTGTTTGCCTGTCTGTCTCTTAGCCTGTGTGATTCTCTCTCTCTCTCTCTCTCTCTCTCTCTCTGCATAACTAACCATTTTAATTTCCGTCCCTACTACACACACACACACACACACACACATACAAAGGAGCAGTCCACTGAGATCCTGAGACGTGGATGGGAGCTTAGAGACCACTGAAGCTGATTGGCTTAGCGAGGAAGCCAACCACACGCTTTCTGACCAGACCCCAAGGCCGCAGGTGAAGGGGTCTGGTGCTAGAACTAACGCTGGCGTGAACCAAGGGAGGATATGAGGAGCTACTAGGAAACTATGATGCAAAGATTATATTAAGTGTGTTTACAAGTGGTTTAATGTGTTGGATGAGCAGAAGTATTCCCACATGGATGCCACAGGGAGGAAGACCAGTTAGGGAAACCAAGGAAGAGATGGATGGCTGCGGTGGCTGAAGAAGTAAGGGAGGGAAAATCATGAACTGAGAAGAATGGAGGAGGTTTCAGAGGCTTGTTACCTGAGAGAGAGAGAGAGAGAGAGAGAGAGAGAGAGAGAGAGAGAGAGAGAGAGAGAGAGAGAGAGAGGTAAGAGTTGTGCTGGAAAGTGTAAGGGTTTGTTTTTCTGTGTCTAAGTGCACGTGAGAGTCCAGTGATAAAAGGAATATTGAGGCGAGCCAACGGAGGATGTGAGGAAGTACTGGGGAGCTGCAATGCAAAGGTGATGCAGAAGATGGTGTGTTAACAGGCGTAAGGGTCCATCTCTCTCTCTCTCTCTCTCTCTCTCTCTCTCTCTCTCTCTCTCTCTCTCTCTCTCTCTCTCTCTCTCTCTCTCTCTCTCTCTCTCTCTCTCTCTCTCTCTCTCTCTCTCTCTCTCTCTCTCTCTCTCTCTCTCTCTCTCAATGTAGACCACAGGAAATTCTTGCTCAAAAAATAAGATAGTGGATGACTTTTTGCTGAATTAGGTATGCAAGAGAGAGAGAGAGAGAGAGAGAGAGAGAGAGAGAGAGAGAGAGAGAGAGAGAGAGAGAGAGAGAGAGAGAGAGAGAGAGAGAAAGGGGAGGCGAGGTAGACAGACAAGAGAGGTTGAGAGGAAGTTGTTGATCTAGAAACTTTATGATGACAACGAAACTTGGTCTGTGTGTATGTGCATGTGTGTGTCTGGGAGGGTAGGTAGCGAGCTCGTATACACAGCCAGAAGGGGGAAAGAACAGACAGCCAGACCTTTTCTCTTCCACCCTTCGTCCACCCAACTTGAGAAACATTTACTTAACTCCTTCTGGTTATGACCTTCTTAAGTGTTTCGTGAAGGGACACAGGTGAATACTCCGGGCGGAAGAAGGAAGGAGAAAAGAAAGAGAGGGAGGACAATGTAAGACGAGAAAAACAAAGGAAGGAACGGGCAAGAGAAGTAAGGAGGAAGGGAAGGAAGAATGGAAGGAACAGAGGGATGAATGCAAGGCGAGGAAAGTAAGAAAGAAAAAAGAAGGTATGGTAAGGAGGGGGAGAGGAAGAAGGCAAAATAAGGAAATAAAAGAGGAAGGACGGAAGGAAGGAAGGAAGGAAGGAAGGAAGGAAGGAAGGAAAGAAAGAGGAAGGCAAGGCAAGGGAAGGAGGGAAAAGAAAGGCAAGTGAAAAAAAAAGGTAGAGATAAAGAAACCAATTGAAGGAAAAAAGGAGAGCAGTGAAGGATATAGTGAACAAGAGATGCCGAAGGAAGTAGGGAGTGATGGAGGAATAAAGGTAAGGAAAGGAAGAAAAGAAGAAAGGAGAAAGACAATGGAAGGAAGAAAAGATGGCAGCGAAAGAACAAAGGAGAAAAAAATAAGATCCTAATGATGATAAACAGATTAGGAAGCAAATGATCAGTTTATGAAGTTAATGAAATCTGATTCTCCCTTTCTGAAGTTACTTATTACTCTGAAGACGAAAAAAAAAGAAAGAAAATGTAAAATGAAAACGTAAAATACCTTGATTGAATTTAGGAGATGTGAGGCGAATCATCAACCTTTCCTTTCTGCCTTCTCCCTGATCTTGTACCCTCCGCCAGTCTCCACTCACCAAAAAAGACCACAATTTAGAAACATCAAGGCAAATAATCTATCTTTCCCTTCTGCCTTCTCCCTAATTTTGTGCCCTCTGCCAGTCTCCACTTACCAAAAAAGACCACAATGTAGAAGCGGTGAGACGAAACATCTATCTTTCCCTTTCTTCCTTCCCAATATCCTTGTACCCTTGGTCAGTCTCCACATATCAAAATAGACCACAATGCTTCACCTCGCAGTAACAAGCAGAGAAAAGGAGCCCACAATTTACGAGCAGTGAGGCAAAACATCTGTCTTTCCCCTTCTCCCTTCCCCTAATTCATGTACCCTTGGCCAGTCCCCACACATCCACAAAACCCACAATGCTTCACCTGGCAGTAATGAGCAAAGATTTCCCGCATCACAAAGCACCAAAGCGTTCTGACGTCACGTAAAGGGCAATGTATAAATTTCGCCTCGCCATTACCCACAATTCTCATTCTGGTTCGCGGAAAAAAAAAAGAAAGAGTGGAAATCAATCCGCTTTTACTCGGAAACGCTTTCAAATCAATGATAAATGCGGGTAATTAAATCCAAAGGCCAGAGGGACGTGGTTATGGGGATCTGCTGGGCTGTTACGGAACCGACATGCGCTGCGTACAAAGTTTATTTATTTTTTTCCTCTCTGTGTTCATTTTTTTTTTTAATTCTCCTCCTCTTGGTCAGGTGAAAGAGTTTAGTGAGTGAACTTGGTTCCGTTTTGTGTATCATTTTAGTTGCTTATCTTATCTTTTTTTATTTTTTTTTCTGTTCTTTTTTTTAAAGTATTTGTCTATCTATCTATCTATGTATGTATCTTTGTATGTGTGTATGTATTTATCTATCAGTTCCTCTCTCTCTCTCTCTCTCTCTCTCTCTCTCTCTCTCTCTCTCTCTCTCTCTCTCTCTCTCTCTCTCTCTCTCTCTCTCTCTCTCTCTCCTCGCATTTCCCATGTTATAATTTTTCCTCCTCCTCCTCTTCCTCCTCTTCCTATTCTTTTCCTTCTCTTCCTCTTCCTCTTCCTCTTCTCTTCTTCAGGAGTTTGTAAAATTAAAGGAGCGAATGAATCTGTTTACAACCATCTATTTATCTTCCTATCGTCTTCTATCTCTCTCATGTTATTACTGTTTATCCTCCTGTTCTTTTGTTCTCTTCGCCATACCAGAATAAATAAGGCTGAAAGAGGTTGAATCTATTTACATCTATCTATCTGTCTGTTTATCTATCTATCTATCCATCTCTATCTATATACTCTATTTTATCTCTTATGTAGGAAAAAAAATTGTGATGGCTGAAGAGCAAGACGATAATGACAAAGAATAAGAATAAGGAAAAGAGACAAACAGTTAAGAAAAGTAGTCGTAGTAGTAGTTGTAGTAGTAGTAATAGTGGTAGTAGTAGTAGTAGTAGTAGTAGTAGTAGTAGTAGCAGTGGTAGAAGAAGGAGGTGAAAGAGGATGAGGAGGAGGAGGAGGAGGAGGACGGAAGATAAGCAATGATAACCCAACTTCCTAATGGGTTGGTGTGTAAATCCTATTAATATCCTTGTGGCTTGAAGTCCTTTAATGGTACAACAGAGAATCCTGAGGGGGACGTGTGATGAACGCATTGCGGGAGGAGAGGGAGGGAGGGACGGATGGATGGTTACTCGCCCGGGCCTACCATTGTCTCCGTCTCCCGGCTACACTTGAATCGCTTACCACGGCTAAGCAAGGCCTTAAAATGCTTATGTACAAGGTCATTTTCTGCCTGTACTTCCACCTCGAGCAATATCCGCAGAAACTCGTGTCACACCATGTATTTTTAGAAGAACCTCACTGGGTCATTGATGCCATATTTGAACCAAAGGAGTAAAAGAGAAAGGAAGCTCAAAGTTACTGATTTAAATGTTGAAATGCCTGTAAATAGACGACCTCACACTTCAACAAAAGGGGTAAGGAAGGAGGCTCACCGTTCTCGTATCCCGGATAGAAGGACACCTCTTCCATCTTGGAGCTGGTGACGTCCTTGTGGGAGGCGAGGAACAGCACCACCTCCCGCTTCTCGTTCTTGATCGGCACGATGTCCAGCAGGCACCAGAACGCCGCGCCTGGAGGGGAGGGAGGGATTGGTTCGGTGAGTGGAGGTGAGCCAGGGAGAAAGATAAGAAGAAACTGGTGGTCTTATGTTCTCAAGTCCTTAGGAGTGGCAGGTGACTGGAGTAGACTGGGAGGGGAGGGAGCGCTTGGTTAAGAGCCGAGTGGAGTTGAGAGGAAACTGGTAAAGTGACTAGTAGATTGAGATTTTTTGCATAAGAGAGGCTCTGGACAAAAGTAACAAAAGGTCTGAAAAAAAAAAGACCCACTGGAAGATACCAGTCCCCGTAGTGTACAGTCAGAAGGGTTATCCAAAATTAGTATGAAGAAAAGTATCTTGATTGTATAACTGATTGATTGGTTTGAATCATTATGAAGGGAAGCGTCTCGAAACCTCCCACTTCAAACATTTCTAGTCAAAGACAGGAGGAAATACCTGTGACTTGAACTGTTTCGAGAGTGACAGAGGTTTAGGTGTCAACGATTTTCTCTTGATAATTTTAGTAAGCATTCAACTGGATGGATGATTAGATAAATTTATGCATAGGTATCATAGGTGTGTATAGTTAGGCATCTTTTATACAGAGACTGGATGGTTTCCTGCAGTTTCCCTTATGTTGAAATGTTCTAATGCTTTACTTGAAGTTGAGAATTTAAGGGTGTTTCCATGTTTCAACTGGTAGTTAGATAAGGAATCTGTATCATCAATGAGGAAGACACCCATGAGAACACAACCATTCATCTCTGAGGTTCAGAAAGTCCTCTTCGTCCTCTTGCAGTCCTTCGATGATCATAAGTGGAAATTTTCATCTTGTCAGCTCTTTCTAAGCTCTTCGTAAGCTCATTTTATCTCTTCCGCTACTCTCAACGTTAATTTAAGGCAGAACGTGTTAGCTTTTATCTTGTCCCTTAGAAAGATAGTTCCTCCGACCCTCCAAATTACTGGCCCGCATCTTTGATCTCGTGTCCCTATGAAGCTCTTTCATCCACCTTAAACACGAAGGATTCCCGACAGCAATCATTTGGCAGCTTTCTCTCTGATGGCTGGTTTGGCTTGGAATGAGTAGTAAGTGCTCTGCTGCTGACGCGGCATTCTTAACTTCATCCCTGTCATTCTCTCTGGGCAGGATTTCGAATATGAGAACCTTCATATTTAAAGAAGAATTGATATAATCAGCATTTTGGATAATCCTTCTGGCTTTCTCTTTAGGAACTGACACTTCACTATTTTTTCTTCTGTTTTGTTACCCTACGCCAGTGTGACTCTTACTAGGATAAAAAATAATGGGTTCAAGCTTGATAAAATCAGATTTATAGAAGAGACAGAAGAAAACTGGTTCTCAGGGTGGTAGATGAAAGGAACAGACTCAATATCCAGGCTGTTATTGAGTTATTAGGAAGCTTTAAGAGATGATGAGTCAGATTTATGGATGGGACTGATAGGCTGAAATAGGTAGGCACATTTTATACAGGGACCATAACTTATAGGTATTTTTATGTAAGAGGGATACTAGCCCAGGGAAACACAAAACAAAACGAAAATAAAAGTCGACTGAGGTGTCAATCCCTAAAGAAAGATTAAAAAGGATAATCCAAAATTGGAGAAGTGTCTTGAAACCTTCCTCTTGAAAGAGTTCAGGAATGAAGAAATACAGAAGCAGACAGAGAAATCCAGTTTACTAGAAAAGGGGATGAAAGACTGAGGATAATACTGGTTAACTCTTGCATTAGAGAGGTGGACAGCATAAGGATGATGGCTTCTTGCAGCTTCCTTTACTTTCATATATTTTTTGTGTTCTTATATAATAAAGTACACAGTTCTTAATGATTTTACCTGCCTTTTCTATTCTTAGTAAGCCATCTATCTCAGCATTCATATCTTTGTCTATCGTGCCGTCTATCATTACCTACTCAGCTGTGTAATGGCACTTCACAACTTTTCCACTTCTCCCCGTCTGGTGCTCGAGGCTCGCCTCCTCCACGTCACTCCACCATATTTTAAGACCTCGCCCTTCTGTCTTGTTCGCTGCCTGAC
Source organism: Scylla paramamosain (assembly GCF_035594125.1). NCBI lineage: Eukaryota > Metazoa > Arthropoda > Malacostraca > Decapoda > Portunidae > Scylla > Scylla paramamosain. The sequence continues at coordinate 17,869,061 of NC_087153.1, forward strand.
TGAATGACTTATTCCATCTATTCCTTGCCTTGCCCATCAGCCTTGCCATCAGCCTTGCCATCAGCCTTGCCATCAGTCTCACTGCCCATCTGAGTTATACCAGTAATGATGTTTTTATTATTATTATTTCTATACACACAACTGAGGAAGAACGAAGGGAGAGAAAAAAAAGAAAAAGAAAAAGCACACACATTCCATCAAATTGAAGATTCAACGATAATATTTCTTTTTTCGCCTTCTCTTATTCAAGTAATAGTGACATGAAGGTTCACCTTGCCCTTGGGGATGAAGCCTCGAAGCCCCGAAGCCTCAGTCTCATTCTAGACTAAAGAGGGAGTTCACTGCACCTTCCTTCCTTCCCTCCTTCCTTCTCTTATTTTCTTTTCTTCTTTCCTCTCTCTCTCCTCTCTTGATTTTTTTTTTTCCGGTAAATGTTGATTGGTTCAGTTTCATTTTATTTTATTTTTTTGCTTGATCCCATTAAGTGTTTTGGGTACAACTTCTACTCGCAAATTTGTCTTCAATATTTTATAGAGCAAATACTGAATCTTTCGTGATGCCATTACTATTATTTGGAAAGGATACTGCATTTCTTCTTTCATTTCTTTTTCTTTTTCTTTTTCTATAATCCTCGTTGTGAATTCTATTCCCTCTTCCCTTTCTTTTTTTCTGTACAACTCCTTCCACTGACTCTCTCTCTCTCTCTCTCTCTCTCTCTCTCTCTCTCTCTCTCTCTATCTATCTATCTCTCTCTCTCTCTCTCACACCATACTTCTCCGTCATCATCAGTACCACCACCACCACCACCAATGAAGAAAGTTTAAGAACCATTGGATGTATCATTATCTTCACAATCAAAGAGTACTATCATCACCATCATCACCATCATCACCATCGTCATCATCAGTCAGCAGTCATCGTCAGCAATAGTGGGAAGTCCTGAGCACTGGAGTCATGAGGAAGTACAAACGCAAGAAAGGCTAAGAACTCATAATTACTTTCCCTATATTCTCTTTCGTACTCCGACTCCAATTCCTCCTTCCTTTTTACCACCGAGAGAGAGAGAGAGAGAGAGAGAGAGAGAGAGAGAGAGAGAGAGAGAGAGAGAGCAATAAGGGAGACTCTGTATTTTGTATTTTGGTTTGTTCTTGGGATGAGTGTTTGTGTATTAGAGGCGATATGGGTCTCTGTTATGTGTGACCTGTATTGAGGAGGAAGAGGAAGAGGAGGAAGAGGAGGAGGAAGAAGAAGAGGAGTTGGAGGGCGACAACGACGATAAAGATGAATAGGAGGAACATAACACACACACACACACACACACACACACACACACACACACACACACACACACAAAAGGAACAAGAAACAGTAGCATACTTTTTGTTCCTCACGAACTGACGAGGCTGACTAGTGAAGGTAAGCGAAGGTAAAGTAAGAATGATTAAGAAGTAAACATGGCAACTCAGTTTATTCCTACAGTCATTCATCGCACGACCGAGGAAGGGCAAAGGTGAGACATTCATTCATTCATTCACTCATTCAGTACAGGTAACTTTTTCTCACCTGTCAACAAACACAGTAAACACAAGTAGCGATATCAACGTGCCATTCACTAAGACGGGAACCACGCTGTTTGTATTCAAAGGGACGTGTTTTCATTACATCACGGTGCATTCGGGTTACTAATGCTGTGTCGTGCGTGATCAACTTTCTCCCGCCAACCTGCGCGTGTTAATTAGTACGGGTTCCCACTAACAGATGTCGCCTTATTCAGAGCCTTAATTTTCCAGCTTCGCCTCAGGGGGAATTATAATTGGATTCATAATATTATAGAGGTGTATTTGTGTATTTCTCTCTGTCTTTCTGTTTCTCTGTTTCTCTGTCTCTCTCTCTTTCGCTCTCTTAGTTATTCAGACAAGTTGTATTGTGACCAGAACTAATGATCTTCTTTTTTGTCTTCCTGACTTTGAGGATTAATTGTGTCCCTCGTTTATTACTAGTGGTGGTGGTGTTTATTGCTGTTATTACTATTATTATCATTATCTTTTTATTATTATTATCATTATACCCTCCCTTCTAAGTCTATCCACTAACACAAAACACTCCCTTTCCATCCATTTCCTTCTCACACACCCCACTAACACAAACACCAAAAAAACTCAAGATTCCTCTCTTAAAACAGCACTTCCATCTTGATCTCTCATTTCGTCTCCAATCCCTCCCTTCGATGCCCCTGCTCTAACACACAACACTCAAAAAAAACACCCCCTTCCCTCCTCCTTTCCTTCTAACACACCCCCACTAACACAAGCACAAAAACTCACCATTCTTCTTGTAAAACAGCACTTCCATCTTGAGCTCCGATTTGGTCTCCAGCGCCTTCTCAATCGCCACCTTATGTTCGTCCATCGTCTCAGGACCGTACAGGAACTTGCAAGCGCACCCCTTCTGCATGATCTGGGCCCGCGCGTACCCCGTGAGCTCGCAAAACCCATCGCTGCAGTATACGATGGGGTACAGCGAGCACACCTGGGCATTCCCGAGCACGAAGTTACTGTCTGTTGGGGGAGAAAGAGAGTTGGTGAGTTGGATGGTGGTGGTGGTGGTTGTGGTGGTGGTGGTGGTGGTGGTTGTGGTTGTGGTTGTTGTTTGGTAGTAGTAGTAGTAGTAATAGTGGTGGTGGTGGTGGTGGTAGTAGTAGTAGTTTCTGTTGTTGTAGGTGTAGTAGTAGTAGTAAGTAGTAGTAGTAGTAGTAGTAGTAGAAGTAGTAGTAGTAGTAGTAGTAGTAGTAGTAGAAGTAGTAGTAGTAGTAGTAGTAGTAGTAGTAGTAGTAGTAGTAGTAGTAGTAGTAGTAGTAGTAGTAGTAGTAGTAGTAGTAGTAGTAGCAGTAGAAGTAGTTGTAGTAGTAGTAGTAGTAGTAGTAGAAACAACAACAACAACAACAACAACAACAACAATAACTATTATTACTGCTACTACTACTACTACTACTACAGCTACAATTATAGAAGGCAGGGGAGATAAATATAAGCACTCGCTATAATAATAAAGAAAGGAAGGAAGAATAAAGAAGAAAAACGGAAGATGAGAATAAGAAAAATAGAATAACAACGAAGGAAATACACAGTACATTGATAAAGCGGACGAAGGAAATATGATCAAACAAGGAAGAAGTAAAAAAAATACGATAAGAGGATTTTACCAGTGAGCTGCCGGAAATGAGAGAGAGAGAGAGAGAGAGAGAGAGAGAGAGAGAGAGAGAGAGAGAGAGAGAGAGAGAGAGAGAGAGAGAGAGAGAGAGAGAGAGAGAGAGAGAGAGAGATACATCATTGATTACTTTCTCTCTCTCTCTCGCTCTCTCTCTCTCTCTCTCTCTCTCTCTCTCTCTCTCTCTCTCTCTCTCTCTCTCTCTCTCTCTCTCTCTCTCTCTCTCTCTCTCTCTCTCTCTCTCTCTCTCTCTCTCTCTCTCTCTCTCTCTCTCTCTCTCTCTCTCCCTCATGAGCTAGCAATCCTTCGCCTCGCCACAGATATTACTGTTCCCAACATTGCCAGCAAAAGAGAGAGAGAGAGAGAGAGAGAGAGAGAGAGAGAGAGAGAGAGAGAGAGAGAGAGAGAGACTTGTACAATAGATAAGTTTTTAGGCAATATAACTGTTGGATTTTGTCTTTATCACTCTTCCTCTTCTCTTTTTTTCTTTTTCTTCTCTTTTTCTTTTTCTTTCATTGTGTTTTGTTTGCGTTCTTTATCGCATTCTCTTACTTTTCTTGGTCTCTATCATCTCTCATCTTATTTTCCTGTTTTGTTTCTTCTTTTTTCTCTTCTCTCTTTTTCTTTCATTTTACTTTCATTTTTGCTTCGTGTATTCTGTTTAGTTTTTGTCTGTCCCTGTCTCCTCTCATCTTGTTCTTGTCTCTTCTTCTTTTCTCTCTTTCTTACCCAAGTTTCCTTTCCTTTCCTTAGTTTCTTTGTTTCTTTCTTTTTATGTCTTTCCTTTCCTACATTTTGCTTCTTTATTTCCGTTTTCTTCAGTGTCTGACTTTTCTTCTCATTATTTTCTTCTTCGCTTCTTTTTTTTCTAATTTAATATTAACCTCTTAGATATTCTTATTTTTACTCTATATTTATCACCTCATTTTGTTTGTTCTTTTCTTTGCTTTTCTTTTTTTTGTCTCTCTCTTCTCTCGATTTTCCCTTTATCTTCTCGCTTCTCTTTTTTAGTCTCTCCTCTCATTTCTATTTTCTTTGCTTCAGATTTTTCGTCTCTCTTCTCACTTCTCTTTATTTTCTTTGCTTCTTTTTTTTCTTTCCTCTCTTATTTCCTTTCCCTTTATTTTCTTCGTCTTTTCTCTCCTCCTCTCTTGTTTCTATTTTCGGTACGCTTGTCGCCTTTTGGAAAACTGACAGCCTGAAAACACAATCAGTCTCTGCCGTTTCTCTTAGCTTTCGTTGCCTCTCTCCTCTTCTCTTATCTCTCCTTAATACGCCTCTCTCCTTCAGATAACAGGACGTGAAACAGTCCTTGGTGAGAGAGAGTCAGTGTCATCTTTCCTCTGCTTCTTCTCTCCTCTTCTATCTCTCCTTTCACTGCTCTTCTCTTATCTCTCCTCTTTCCGCGTCTCTCCTTCAGGTAACAGACAGCGTGAAACAGTTCCTGGTCTTGGTGGGAAAGTGAGGCTGGCAATACAACACCACAAACGTAGTAGTCCGTAATTCAGGCGGCTCATTGTCCTTCACTAGACAGTTCAGTGGTCACACAAACAAGGAGAAAGACAATGCTCACAATGCCTCTCTCTCTCTCTCTCTCCACCTCGCTGCTGGTATAGTAAGTACAGTCGGGGTCAGAAGTCGTGTTACCTGCACGTCACACTCACTCCTGTGTTTTGTGGGTTTCTCCTGCAGTCGTATGTCTTTGATCTGTTAAGTCTCTACTAGCTGTTAGGTTTTGTAAAGGATATGAAGCTCTTAAAAGAGATTTAGGCAAGTTTATGGGTGGGGATGATGGGTGGAAATACTTAGTAGGTATGTTTTTATACAAGGACTGCCACATGTAGTTGTGATGGCTTCTTGCAGCTTATCTTATGTTCTTATGTTCTATCAGAGCTATGGGTTCTACTACTTGGATAAGAAAAAAAAATATCTTGCCGGAGCGAAACCTTCCGAGACACACTTAAACATGTACAGTCTCACTGTTTTCTTACGTTCCTTACCTTTCAAACTTATTTATTCTACTTTTACTTGAGACAAAAAAAAAAAAAAAACCCTTGTCGGAGCGAAACCTAATTTCTAGACACGTCTAAACAACTTTTCGTCCCTATTCTCTTACGTCCCTAACCTTTCAGACCTATCTATTCCACTATTACTTGAGATAAAAAACAACCTTGCCGGGCCAGAAAGTTGCTGCCCAGACGCTCCTCCAGAAAACCTCCGTGTCCATTCTCAGCATCTGGTCTTCTCGTTAAGTGAAAACCGTGAGAAAATAACCCGGACAATGTAGGCGCGGCAATGGCTTGTTTCCCACGTTTTACGGTCAATAACCCGCTCAGAGGTCCCGCAGAAGAAGATAACAAGTCCGCTTCCAGTTTTCCGCTTCTCCTTAACCGTCAGAACTGCCGCGGCTTCTTAAACTTTATAAAATGGTCTTGTTTGGAGCATGATACCGAAAGACTTTTAAGTGGCGTAAGTAATAAAACAAGAATATGTTTCTAGTTAGGGAGACAATTACGTAGTCACCATCTTGGAATTAGCGAAGTTTTCCCTCCAACTTGGCAAAGTTATGTGCATGGATTATGTTTGCACTTGAGGTCAGACAGATCTTCACTGCAACTGTCAGACAAGATGGGGGGATTATCATCTCAACAGCATAGTAAGAATAATCAAACTTTACAGTCACACTTGGTTGAGTCAAATACATGGATCATGTCTGCACTTGCAATCAATCAG
>NC_087153.1:17880000-17890000 GCF_035594125.1 Scylla paramamosain
TCACTCTTTGCACGAAGCGGCTTTTCAGATAAAAAAAAAAAAAAAGAATAAATAAATAGAAAAAAAATAAAATAAAACGTTCGTGTAGTTATTCATCCGTAAGGTTTCGTAGTGAAAAAAAGGAATCTTTCACTGAAAATATTCTTCCTTTCACCGCTTGAATGGGTGTTGAAAGTGGTGGTGATGGTACAGCTTGGTGGTGTACCTGAGAAGTGGTATTGGTGGTGATGGTGGTGGTTGTGAGTGTATAACAAACATCACCCTCTCCATCTATAGCAAAGCTGCATTTCTCAGGTAAGGTAAGGTAAGGTAAGGTAAGGTATTGTAAGGTAAGGGTAAGGTGAGGCAAGATAAGAAAATAGATGATGGGTGGCAGTAATGGCGATGGCGGTGATAGTGATAGTGGAGGTAGCGGTGATGGGTGGTGAAAGTGGCGGTGATGGTGGTAGTAGTGGCGGTGGTGGCAGAGCAGGGCGTAGTGAGGCAATTAATTAAACTTCCACGACAGCCGTGAAAAAGAAATATTGCCATCAAGTTCCCAATCGCGCGGGAATAGCATCTTTTAGGGGCAGGGTTATGTGTTCCCGCAGCACCTTCCCGCCCCTCCCGCCCTCCTCTGCCCCCCTCAGCCTTCCCCTGCTTCCCTCTATTCTCCTCCCGCCTCCCTCAGCCCTCCTTCCGCCTCCCTCAGCCCTCCTCGCGCCTCCCTCAGTCCTCCCCTGCCTTCCTGACTCCTCCTGTCTCCCTCAGCCTTCTCCTGCCTCCCTCAGCCCTCCTTGCGCCCTCCTCAGTCCTCCCCTGCATTCCTTGACTCCTCCTTCTGTCTCCCTCAGCCCTCGCCTGCCTCCCTCAGCTCTCCTCCCGCCTTCCTGACCCCTCCCTCCCGCCTCCCTCAGCGCTCCCCTGTCTCCCTCAGTCCTCTTCCCGCCTCCCCTCAACCCTTTTTTTCTCCTCCCACAGCCCTACCCTTGCCTCTTTCAGCCATTTTGAGAACCTGGTGATTTGGGTGCCAAGTGTCTGGAGTACCAAACGTCCTGAGGTCTTTTTGCACTGAGGCCGATCTGTCTTGAGGATTATCTGACCTGAGGCTTGTATGACCTGAGTACCATCCCCACTAGAGTGACTGTAAACCATAGGTAGGTAAAAGAGGCTGACCATGGAACTACGCGTTAAAGCTCCTCCTCCTCCTCCTCTTCCTCCTTCGTCTCCTCCTCGTCTTCATTCCTGACTATTTTTTTTTTTTCAGTCTCCGTTCCTTCCAATATGATGCAAGAAAAAGAAGAAATAAAAAGGAGGGGAAAAAGTAGAATGCGCCCGGACACACACGCACACACACACACACACACACACACACACGACGACTCTACTGGTGATGATAATGATGAGGATAGTGACAACGACGGCGCGACTCATCTCTTTTCGCTAGGAGGAGGAGGAGGAGGTGGAGGAGGAGGAGGGGGGGAGGAAGAGGAAGCGACGACCTCGTTACATTCAGGATCATAATGTTTCCGGCCACGTGTCATTAATAAAATATAGGAAACAAAGTCAGGTGATAAAATATTGCTCTCTCTCCTCTCTCTCTCTCTCTCTCTCTCTCTCTCTCTCTCTCTCTCTCTCTCCTCTCTCTCTCTCAGGATCAATCTAGCGTGAAGTATTATTTAAAATTGTGTAGAGCAATTTTTCTTTTTCATTTCACATACACTAATTAGTAAATATGTGTGTGTGTGTGTATGTGTGTGTGTGTGTGTGTGTGTGTGTGTGTGTGTGTGTGTGTGTGTGTGTGTGTGTGTGTGTGTGTGTGAGCGCGCGTGTGTGCGTACCTGCATGTGTGTGTGTGTGTGTGTGTGTGTGTGTGTGTGTGTGTGTGTGTGTGGTGTGTGTGTGTGGTGTGTGTGTGTGTGTAGTGTGTGTGTGTGTGGTGTGTGTGTGTACGTAAAAATTGAAACTCAATATACCTAACCTAACTTAGGTATGTAAACTCCCACGACTCCTTTCATCTCGCGAACAGCATATGAAAGTAAAAATTAAGATAACCTCCAACTTCTTAGCACGAAAAAATCCATGGAAGTGTGGAGGTGAAGTCACATTAAAAAAAAGTATTAAAAGAAAATTAGCATCTCATAATCAAAGACAAGAACTGGAACTTTAAGGCAGGGCTGGGATGAAAGGATGGAAGGAGGGAAGGAAGAAAGGACTGGAGGAAGGGAAGGGAAGGGAGGGAATGGGGAGGAGGAGGAGTAGGGACGTTGGTGGCGAAATGGCAACAGCGGGAGGGGAAATTGAGAGAGGGAAGAGAGGGGAGGGAAGGTGAAAGGGATATGAATGGAGATGGGAAAAGAGAGGGGAAGTGGAGGGGAGGCGAGAGGGCATGGAAGGAGAAAGGTATGTGAGTGTAGGGAAGTGGAGGGGAGTGATGGGAAGTGTAGGGAAGTGGAGGGGAGTGGAGAGGAGGTGAGGAAGCGCGTTGATTGGCTCTCTCCGGCAGTTTTATGGCAGGTGGTGTGGTTGTTGAGTCTTTTTTCCCTCTTTTCTTCTGACTACAAGAGGGTTTGATTGGCGTCACGCGTGGGGGAGTCGCCGCGCCGCCTTTGAACTCAAGTCCGGAGTCTCGCGTTCCACCCAAACGTGAAGCTTCGGTTTGCTCAAAAGGGACGCGTGTTTTTTTTTGCGTTTTTGTTTTATTCTTTTCTATCTGCCAGGAAGACTAACCAAGGAAAAAAAAAATGGATGGAAAAAAGAATAAAGCTCACATGCCACTTTCTAATAAAAAGAAGACTAACCAAGGGACAAAAATTGATTAAAGAGAAAAGAAAAATCAGCACATTATGCCACTTTCTCTCTCTCTCTCTCTAAAATTAAAAAAAAAGAGGGAATTCAGCTTTTGTCTTCAGTGTATGTGGGAGACTAACCAAGCGGAAAAAAAGTATGAAAGAAAAAAAGAAAAGAAAGAAAGAAAGAAAGAAAAATCCACACACACAAAAGACACCTATCCTCTAATTTTGGGTGATTCCTTTTTTTTTTCTTTCCTTATGGACTGGCACCTCAGTGGGCCTTGCTTTCCTTCTTTTTGTTGCTCCAGGTCAGTGCCCCTCTTACATACAAAACAAACTGATGCTTCTCTTTGATAATAATAAAAAAAAAAGAACTCCATAGTGTTCTATAACGCCGTCTTGAATTTAAGTTCTTTTATTTCCTTATTGTTAATCTAAATTTGTGCTTTATCCTGGCTTCCTTTTCCCCTTATCTACTAAAGTTACAAATAATTTCTTTCTCTTATATTCTGTAAGTGTAAAGAGGCTTGTTCTGCACCACCGCCTATATCCTTAACCCTTTTATCCTTTTACTTCCTACCTACATTTCTCAGTTTCCATTTTTTTTTTATTTCTTTATCCATTAAAAAAAAAAAAAACAGAAGAAAAATTTCTCTTCCTTATATTTTGAAAGTGCATAGAGGCTTATTCTGCAATGTGATTTTTAGATCTTTTATTTCTTTACTCTCTGTCTATGTTTCTTTATTTTCTTCAGTTTTTATCTATTTTTTTTTTTTTTTTTTATCCGTCAGAATTACAAATGAAGAGACGAGGCATTTTCCACTACTGCCCAGACTTTTACCTCTTATTTCCTTCCTCTCGATCTATATTTGTCTATGGTCTATCCTGCCTTTCTTTGCCTCTTATCTAACCAAAACTTTACTACCTACCTATCTATATTTCGTTTTCCCTTCGGTCTTTCCTCTTTCATCTACCAAAAAAAATGAGTTATTTATTTTCCTTCATAAATTACAAGTGGGATTTTTTTTTTTTATCATTTACTGTCTATCTATATTTTTTAGTTTTTATTCTGTTGTTTTGTTATTTTCCCCCTTAGAGCAAGTGGAAAGACCCGCACAATTTCGCGCCATCGGTCAGGACTCGAGAGAATTCCCTATATAAATTAGATTAGCCGGCAGCGTGCTTTTCCATTTGTTTGGCCAGCTCTCTGACGCCAGGCGCGGCCCTCGAGTCCATTCCCTGCATGTGTTGACTTTTATGATAGTGGACACAGGGCGCTGATTGAGGCAAGCTGTCATCAATATACGTGTACAGGTGGAACAGGCGGAGCAATCTCTCTCCCTATATCGCAGGGCGGCTTAGGTGTCGCCCGCTGCCTGCCTCGTCCTGTAATTTCCCTTTTTATTATTTTTTTTTCATAGTTCTTTTCTCCTGTTTTATTTTGTTTCGCCTTTCACCAACTCCTCGTAATCTCCATTTATTTCTTTACTTCTCTCTTCTCTTCCGTTACCTAGTCTCTGCTTCGTGATGGTCATAGTTGTAGTGTGAGGAAATTGGCTCTCAAGTAGAGTGGAGTGCAATAGATTCGGTAATGAGGTTGTTAGTGCTGAGTCAGTAGGGAGGGATAGGTGGAAATAGGTATGTTTTGTATAGGGACTGCCACGTGTAGACCTTGAACAAAGCATGGTTATTGTCATAGTTGTTTTCCCTGACTGTGTGACGGTGTTGTGACGACGCACGTTCCTCACAACTCATTACATTGTTTAGACTGGTGAAATGTGACGGTATTGCGCACGTTCCTCGCAATCCATCACTTTATGCTGCCTGATGGAGAGCGGCTGGCGGAGGGCGGAGGGCGGAGGGTGGTGGGTGGTGGGGGTGGGTGAGGGACAGTGGCGCATTCCGGGAACAGTGACGCGAAAGGTAAATGTTCTCTGAAGTGGGGCGGCTAATCAACTCACCTGTGGCGGCTCCGCGGTAAACACACTTAATTAAATCACCTCTTTGTGAAATATCTGGATAAAAGAAAAAAAAAAAAAAGAAAAAAAAAGAGTGAAATCTAAAATCCATAAAAAAAAAATTACCTTATTGTGAATAATTCCGAATAACAAAAAGAAAAAAAAAGTCAAATAAAAAAAAAACAAGAAAAAAAAACACTTGAAAATTGCATCATGTTACTAACACTTTTATTCTTATTGAAATCAACAATTCCATGTTTTTTTGTTCCCCAACGTTTCAAAAATACAAAAAGGCAATATTTCCACCACCAAAACCTGCAACATAGATCATGAAACACACTTAGATACCACGTCCCTTTGCGGGATTTAACATCAACACCTCAATATTTCACTCAACTCCCACCAGGATAGTTTTATACACCACACAAACATATATCATGACTTCGTGTATTGGGTACAGAACATCCTTTTATTTTCGAATGGTGAAGCTACACTGGTCGCCTCTGAGAGGACCTGTAAGAAGATCTGGTGCTTGGCGGGCAGGTGTGTGACGGACGGGACGTGTGGGTAGCCAGGCGAGGCGAGACGAGACGAGACAAGGAGAAGGAGGAGGAGGAGGAGAAGAAAAGAAGTGAAAAAGATCTGTGAGGGAAGGATGAAGGAGTGTACGAGAGAGAGAGAGAGAGAGAGAGAGAGAGAGAGAGAGAGAGAGAGAGAGAGAGAGAGAGAGAGAGAGAGAGAGAGAGAGAGAGAGAGAGAGAGAGAGAGAGAGAGAGAGAGAGGCCCGGATCTTCCTGCCAATCAATGAGAAGTATGTGACGGTTCGCTGTGGGGAATGACTGGCGGAATGAAGAGAGGACCAGATGGCGAAGAGGGACGGAGAGACGGATCATTCAATTACCGAGGAGGAGGAGGAGGAGCAGAAGGAGAAGGAGGAGAAGCAGGAGGACAAGGAGGAGGAACAGGAGGAAGACTAGAATAATAAAGACCCGTAAGATGACAATGAAGAAGAAGGATGCGAAAAAAACAAAGAAATAAGCAAAGGACGTCGAGGAAGAAGAAGAAGAAAGGGTACAAAGAAGAGACACAGATTGAGACAAAGCAAGAGGAAATGAGGCGCAACGAGACAGAGGAGGAGGAGGACGAGGAGGAGGAGGAGGAGGAGAGGAGGAGGAGGAGATATATTTTGGAGCGGTGCATTTTTCATCTTTCCTCTCAGATTTCAATACCAGCTACAAATTTACGTGTGTGTGTGTGTGTGTGTGTGTGTGTGTGTGTGTGTGTGTGTGTGTGTGTGTGTGTGTGTGTGTGTGTGTGTGTGTGTGTGTGTGTGTGTGTGTGTGTGTGTGTGTGTGTGTGTGTGTGTGTGATACCTTTGAGTTCAAGAAAGCAATGTGTCTATCTACATTCATAATCTAAATTTGAGTCATTAACAACGTTTTTCTTTATTTTCAAACATTCTTCATTTTCCATTGCATTTCCCTTCCTCAGATTTCAATATTTCCACACTTTTCTAAACACTAACTCCAGCCCTGCCCTTAAATTCATTGCATTCTTACATTTTTCCACACATTTCCCACTCCTATTCTTTTTTCCCACCTCCTTCCACACACGACCATTGCACACACACACACACACACACACACACACACACACACACACACACACACACACACACTTCCACACTTCACTCAATTCTTAACTCTTATATTCACTCTATTTCCCTTTCCTTTCTAAACTCATCTCTTAACACGTTCTTCCCATCACGTCCTTCCTCCTCCTCCTCCTACTACCCTCCGTTCTATTCCCCTCTCTTTCACCTCCTCCCATTCAGCACTCTGCCCACCCGCCCACCCGCTCACTCGCTCACTCGCTCAGTCCCTCGTCCTCATTCAATCTCTCTCCCCTTCGCTTCCCTCGGTGGCCTTCCTTTGCCCAGCAGTCAGTAAGAGGTGGCTCGCGTCGCCCTGAGAGCCGCACCAGAACCCCCACAGGAGACCACTTTCCCGAGCAGAGAGAGAGAGAGAGAGAGAGAGAGAGAGAGAGAGAGAGAGAGAGAGAGAGAGAGAGAGAGAGAGAGAGAGAGAGAGAGAGAGAGAGAGAGAGAGAGAACAAATGAAGAGGAAAACAGATTACCAAAACAATCAAGTGCAATCGTCTCTCTCTCTCTCTCTCTCTCTCTCTCTCTCTCTCTCTCTCTCTCTCTCTCTCTCTCTCTCTCTCTCTCTCTCTCTCTCTTATTCACTACTCTCAATTTTTATTTCTCACTTTCTTTTCTCGATTTTTTTTTCCACCTCTTCTTGATTGACTCTTCTTGTTCCTCCTCCTTCTCTTCTTCCTCCTTCTCTTCCTCCTCCTTCTCCTCCTCCTCTTTCTCCTCTTCTTCTTCCTCTTCTTCCTCTTCCTTCACTTCCTGTTAAGGGATTTGGAGAGAGGAAGGCGAAGGATCAGTTGAAAATTAGTGAGAGAAGAGGAGGAAAAGGAGGAGGAGGAGGAGGAGGAGGAGGAGGAGGAGGAGGAGGAGGGTGTTGTCCTATTCAATGTGAACAAAAGCATCAAGAAATGCAAACGAGGGATTAAGTGTAATGATGTGTGTGTGTGTGTGTGTGTGTGTGTGTGTGTGTGTGTGTGTGTGTGTGTGTGTGTGTGTGTGTGTGTCCAGGAACCTTCCCAGCATACTCTTCTCTTCAAACAGCTCAAGTAACAGGAAACAGAGAAACAGTTAGAGATCCAGAGTTTAGCAGCGTGAAAGGATAAATGTGTCTTTCCTTCTCTGCATTTCAACTTCTTCCGTCACTCTTACATTCATTACCTCCTGCTCTGTCCTTCTTTTACCTCCTCCTATAGACTACCATATCCTTCTGTATCATTGTTACTTCCTTCACTTCTTCCTTCACTTTTACAGTCACCGCCTTCTGCTCTTCGCCTTTATTACCTCACTGTCTTTCAATCTCAAATTTCTTATAAGCACTAGCAGGATCTTCTGTAGGGACTGCCACGTGAAGGCCTGATGACTTCTTGCACCTTCCCTTACTTTCTTATGTTCTTGTTTCTTATCCTTCTTCTGTATCCCTGTCACTTCTTCCTTCACTCCCACACTCGCTGCCTTCTCCTCTTTCCCTTCTTTCTTCTTTACCTTTTCTGTAATTCAACGAGGAGGGTCTCTTGTATCTCTTTTATATCTCCGTTGCTTCTTCCTTCACTCTTACACTCGCGGCTTCCGTCCCTCACCCACGTCGCCCTCCGAGCACTGGAAGAGTCATCCACAGCCCTAATTGGACAGTAAAACCTAGTGGTCGTCAGCCGGCGCCACCCTTCGTGGTTTAGTGGCGGCAAGTAGGCGGCAGGTGGGCGTCAGGAAGGCAAGGTAATGTACACCGCGTCAGAAGGAAATTGCTGGTGAGGTTTCATTTTCTCTCTTTGTCCTCGTGCCCTTTTTTCTTTCTCTTTCTCTCGTCTCAGTTTTACTCTCTCGATTCAATGTTAATGTTTGTGTTTTTTTTTCTTTCTACTTGTTATTATCGGTCTTGTTTTCTCGTTAATCTTTGTCTTTCTTTCTTTGTTTCTTAATTTCTTGACTTTCTTTCTCGTCTCTTTTCTCTTTCTCGTTATTTCGTTCTTCTTGTATTTCTTGTTATTCTTTAAGCATATATTTGTTTTTTTCTTTTTTATTTATTTTTACTTCTCTTTCTTCTTCTTCATCTTCTTTTCCTCCTTTTCCTCCTGTTCCTTAAACTTTTTTGTATTGTTCGTGTTCTTGTCCTTTCCTTATTTCTGTACCTCTTCCTCCTCCACCTCCCCCACCTCTTCCTCCTTCTCCTTCTCCTACTTCTCCTCCTCCTCCTCCTCCTCGGCAGCAATGAAGGGAAGTTACGAGACGAGAAACAAAGACTCTCTGAGCACCTCACTTTTTAATTAACATTCGCTCTCCCATACAAATCGAACCCAAGATATAGTGAAGCTGGCTGACCTCCCGACCCTCTCTTCTCAATAGTAATGTTCGCTGGTTTTGCTTCATTAATTAATTTTACTGTGAATGTTGTAAAGTCAGTGTATTTGAATTGCTGTCTTCTGGTATGTCTATTATTTAGTATATTGCTGTGTGTTCTCTGTGTTTCTGAGGTGTTGGGTTTCTTGTGTTGTCTTTGTGTGTGTGTGTGTGTGTGTGTGTGTGTGTGTGTGTGTGTGTGTGTGTGTGTGTGTGTGTGTGTGTGTGTGTGTGTGTAACTAACTGTCTAACTGGATGACTAAATGGCTAACTGATTAACTAACAGTCTGATTGACTAAATGACTGACTGACTGACTGACTGCTTCACTCACCCACTCACTCACACACTCACGCACCAACTAAAAGAAAGAAAGAAACAAACAAACAAAGAAAAAGAAAGAAAGTAAGAAGAAAAATTCCTGTTACTTCTTCTACCGTGTTTTTGTACAAGTTATAATTATCTGTACGCCATTCTTTTGTTTTACCACACACCGTTGCTCCTCGTCTTCATCAGTACGAGGGCTGGCTTCACACAAGACGCTCCCTTTGTGACAGCCTGTTATTACCAGACCGTGTTTAATTCGTTACAGGTACATTCCTTTGTATTACTTTGGATTCCTTGTTCAACTCTCTATGACATCTATTCAGTCTTCTCATTAACACAAAGGCCCGTATTCAGAAACGCTTTGTTCTTTCACGACGGCTACTCTCAAAGGCCACATAGGTGATCAGCCAGGTTCTCAAGAGTGTTTCTCCTGTTAATAATGTAGAAATCTCGTTAATCTGTCACTAGAACCCTAAAAACACTCTTGTAAACCCATGTAACTTCAGCTTTGTATGTAAAGCCTTTTGAATGTAGTGGAGGCGTGGCGAAGAAGTGTTTCATTATACGGTCCGGGGTGGTAAAATCTTGCTCACTTCTTGGCACTGCTCTTAATGCTTGGCTTCTCTCCCTCCTTCCTTCAGAGCCGCGGTGCTTCCAGCTTGGTCTTGCTTTCATTCGTTGTTTTCGCATCATTTCCTTAAGTATCTCACTGGTTTTCAGGCTTTCTTCGGTTATTTTCCTTCTTTTTCTTTTTCTTTCTTTCTTTCCTTCGTTTCCGTTGTTTTCTTCTTCCTCTTGTTGTTGTTCTTCATCTTGTTCTTGTTATCGTCCTTCTTGTGTTTGTTCTTGTTCTTGTTCTTGCTGTTGCTCTCCTCCTCTTCTTCTTTTCCTTCTCCTCCTCCTTTTACTACCACTTCTCCTCCTCCTCCTCTTCTTTCTCCTTCTCATCATCTTCCCC
>NC_087153.1:17895000-17902500 GCF_035594125.1 Scylla paramamosain
AGAAAGAAAAGAAAGAAGAGAGGGTAAGAAGTGAGGAAATGAGGAATGGAGAGGAGGGGAGAGGGAGAGGAAAGTTTGCTTCAGACTAAGAGAGAGGAGTGGGCGGCTTTGAGCGTGTGTGGGCGCGAGTGAGAGCTGAGAGAGTCCGTTGTTGCTTATTTCGTGTAGTAATTTCGGAAATGGAGTCTTTACTAGTGTGTTGGGGAGTGTCATGCAGTTAGAGAGAGAGAGAGAGAGAGAGAGAGAGAGAGAGAGAGAGTTTGTGTGTGTGTGTGTGTGTGTGTGTGTGTGTGTGTGTGACAGATAGACAGACAGACCGACTCACACGCAGACCACTACCAACTTTTCTTTATTCGCATTTCACCTTCTCCCATTTCTCTTCCCTCGCCTTGAATCCTCCGTCCCTCGCAGGCAGATTCCTCCCCATGACATCCTTCCCACCAGCGCCTTCCTCCCCCCATGGCATTATGCAGCTTTCCGTCCCATTACAGGCTTTGCTCCCCGCGCTCACCCAACCCCATTTGTCTCCCTTTTTAAGCCATAAATTAACGTGACTTTGAACTATTTTGTCGGTCTTTGTGGCTTTGCTTGTGGCTATGTTTCTCTCTGTCTCTGTCTCTGTATCTCTCTCTCTCTCTTCCTCTCTCTCTCTCTCTCTCTCTGGCTATCTTACTTTTCTCTTTCTCTCTTTTTCTTCCTTCTCTCCTTCCATTTCAGTGATCCTTCTCTTCTTTCTTCATGGTTGAAATCTTCCCCCTTCCCCGTCAGTCTTCCCTCCTTTCTTCCCTTTCTCCTCCTCCTCCTCCTCCTCCTCCTTCTTCTCCTCTTTCTACGTTCTTTCTCTTTCTATCTCTCTTCCTGTCTCCTATTCTTCTTCCCTCCATTTCTCTTTTATTTCTTTTTGACGGAGACCCATTTCTCTCTCTCTCTCTCTCTCTCTCTCTCTCTCTCTCTCTCTCTCTCTCTCTCTCTCTCTCTCTCTCTCTCTCTCTCTTACTAGCTACTCCTCCTCCTCCTCCTCCTCCTCCTCCTCCTCCTCCTACTACTACTACTACTACTGCTACTACTGCTACTACTACTACTTTCACTACCACCATCGCCACCACTTCTTATTTTATTTTTGAGCCGCATTAATTGAGTCTGGCTTTCCGTGGCAGCTCTGGGACGCTCGCTTTAAAGGATAACGTGAGGCATTAAAATAAGCAAGTCAAGGCGAAAAATAGACGAAAAAAATATGAAACTGAATAGAAATGTCCAAAGAATTCTGTGGGAAAATGTGACTAATGGTGGTGAAGTGAAAATTTTTCCTTTGTTTCCTCTTATTTTCTGTCCGTTTTTTTTTTTTTTACACTTTTTATTTTAATTTTGAGGGGTGAGGAAGGTGAGGATGCGTGGTGTAGTTATTTTTTTCTTGTTTTCTTTTTTTTCTCTCTCTCTCTCTCTCTCTCTCTCTCTCTCTCTCTCTCTCTCTCTCTCTCTCTCTCTCTCTCTCTCTCTCTCTTTTTAGTGGGCTCTGTGGTGGTGGTGGTGGTGGTGAGGTAGGTAGGGAGGCGAGGATACAGAGAGAGAAAAAGAAAAGTGTAAGTAAAAAAGGAAAGAAAAATATTATAATTCATGGAGAAATGTTTAAACCAGCGGGAGGCAAAATGAGGTTACGTCGTGAGGAAAAAAATATGATGCGCAAGAGAGAACAAAATGCCGCAGGAAGGAAAATAAAAGTTTTTCTCTTCCCAGCTGCAAAAAAGAAAAAAAAAGTGAGAAGCAAAAAAAAATAAATAACCATAACAATCCTTAGTCCCGGTACAAATCTGTAACTTGACAACTTTCTGATCGTCTTAATCTCGCCCAGTTATATAGGAGGCGCGATCCTGGGAAATACTTACTTACGGGATTGTGGAATTGTTGAAGGGAAAATTGAAAACGTAAGAAGAGAGGGGGAGGAAATATAATGTTTAGTTATTCCCCATCACACACACACACACACACACACACACACACACACACACACACACACAAACATAAAAAAAAAAAAAGGTTAATTATCACAACTTCAACGTTAATCCTCTCCACTACGATGATCTTTTGCTAATATTGACAAATGGACGAAAAATATAAAACGTAAGAGGAGAAGCAGAGGAAAAGAGAAGATACAGATATTTGTCATCCCACACACACACACACACACACACACACACACACACACACACACACACACACACACACACACACACACACACACAGAGCTTAATTATCACAGCTTATTTCTTCCTCTTCTTACAGCTTCCCTTTTTTTTTTTGTCTCATCCTCTCCCTCCCTGCTTTGTCCTTCTTTTCCCTTCTCTTCTCTTCTCTTCCCTATCTACACATGTACCTCAGAGGAAAGAAAAAAAAAAGAAAGAAAACTAGGAGGAGGAGGAGGAGGAGGAGGAGGAGGAGGAGGAGGAGGAGGAGGAGGAGGAGGAGGAGGAGGAGGAGAAAGGTTCATAGTGATTGTTATTATTGAGAGTAGTTTAAAATAAATGGATATAGAAAAGAGAGGATACAATTTTAATCACGCCTTTCCTTGGCTACAAAACTATATAGGAGACGACTTGCTTCAGCACTAATCCTTCCATTGCAATGATCTTTCGTTGCTAATGATAAAAGCAGTTTAAAAATTATTTGTATGGACACAGAGAAAGGAGAGAGAATAGAACGTTAATCTCAGGGAAAGAAGAGGAGGAAGGAAGGAGGGAAGGAAGGAGGAAGGGTAAGATGGATGGAATGAAGGAAGGAAGGAAGAAAAGAAGGAGGGAAGAAAGGAAAGAAGGAAGGAAGGAAGGAAGGAAGGAAGGAAGGAAGAGAGGAAGGGGTGAAGGAAAGAAGAAGGAGAGGAAGAGAGGAAGGGAGGAAGGTAGGAAGGAAAAATTAAACGAACAAAAGAAGGAAGGAAGGAAGGAAAGAAGGAAGAGAGGAAGAGAGGAAGGGAGGAAGGTAGGAAGGAAGAATCAAACGAAGAAAAGAAGAAATGAAGGAAGGAAATATGTACTATCCAGCTATACATAACAAAACCAAGAGGAAAATATAAAAAAAAAAACACCAGGAGAAAAGAAAAAAAACGAAAAAAAAACATCTTAATTACCAAATACATCATGACTTTTTGCGCCCCAAGAACACTTTCCACCATTAATTTTATTCCTTGACAGTTCGAGTTATGTGAAAACGTTTTATAATTTCCACCCTCTTGTCCACAACAGAGCGACGTGGAGTGGCGGGGAACATTTAGCGTTATTTGGGGTAATTCGGAGACCAACTTGCCCGCGTCACGTGTATGAGTGGCGGGAGAAAGTCTGCACAACAAGCTGGTGCGGCACAGCACTGCAACAACAACACCGACATGACAACATCATCACTGCACAAATGGTAATGCTGCACTTTATACTGCTGCCATAACACTTCATTGCAGTAAATACGTACACCCACACGCATTAGGTAGTGGTATTTGTGGCAGCAGTAGCAGTAGAAGTAATAGAAGTAATAGTAGTAGTAGTAGTAGTAGTAGTAGTAGTAGTAGTAGTAGTAGTAGTAGTAGTAGTAGTAGTAGTAGTAGTTGTAGTAGTAGAAGTAGTAGCAGTAGAAGTGTATTGATAAAATCCTAAACACGTATTTTTAAAAAGGCAGAGAGAAAAATAATGTAGAGTTACTCAAAAGACACACACTTCACACACACACACACACACACACACACACACACACACACACACACACACACACACACACACACACACACACACACACACACACACACACACACACACACACTATGAAACCCAAAAATCAAGCACCAAATAGTGTCCCTCTCATTCTTCTCTTCTTCCCGCCATCTCCAACCAAACAGTGAGCCAGTCAGCCCCGCACCTCCCTCCGTCAGCAGCCTGCCGCGTTAAAGCCGCCCTGGTGGTGTTGGCTACGGAGCTCCTGACGAAGACATCACCCAACACAGGCGTAAGAGGACGTAATTAGATTATTGTTGAGACTTTACGAATGAAGGGTTAGCAGAAAAGAGTAATAGCGAGAGAGAGAGAGAGAGAGAGAGAGAGAGAGAGAGAGAGAGAGAGAGAGAGAGAGAGAGAGAGAGAGAGAGAGAGAGAGAGCGAGAGAGAGAGCGAGAGAGAGAGAGAGAGAGAGAGAGAGAGAGAGAGAGAGAGAGAGAGAGAGAGAGAGAGAGAGAGAGAGAGAGAGAGAGAGAGAGAGAGAGAGAGAGAGAGAGAGAGAGAGAGAGAGAGAGAGAGAGAGAGAGAGAGAGAGAGAGAGAGAGAGAGAGAGAGAGATGGAACACTCATTAACGTCACCTGGATATAATTACGTACACATTCATACCTACGCGCACACACACACACACACACACACACACACACACTGGCAGAAGAAAAAAAGTAGAATGTTTCATTATTTTTACGAAGATTGAATAATGAGACACATGATGAAAGGAAAGGTAAGGGAAAGAGGAAAGACGCGATAAAGGAGGAGGAGGAGAAGAAGGAGGAGGAGGAGGAGGAGGAGGAGGAGGAGGACGAAGAAGAAGTAAAAAAGAAAAAAAAATAGCAGACAGTGACGGAAAGGAAACACACAAATTCAGAGAAAGAGCAACGGAAAAACAGAAAGAAGATGAAGAGGGAAAGAAGGAGGAAAGTGAAGGAAAGGTAAAAAAAAAAAAAAAAAAAAAATATATATATATATATATATATATATATATATATATATATATATATATATATATATATATATATATATATATATATACTCGTATATAAAGAAGGGAAGGGAAGAGCTGAGATGTGTGGGAGTTATTATGAGAGATACGTGGGTTTCCTTCAACTTCCCTACACCTCCCTTGTCACCACCACCACCACCACCATCATCACCATTAACAAAAGCGTCGTAAGGCATCGCTGTTCTTTTGTTTTCTGCCAGTGACGAGTCTTTGTAGGTTAAGGTGAAGAGGGAAGGAGGACGATTGGGGGACAAAAGGAGGAGGAGGAGGAGGAGGAGGAGGAGGAGGAGGAGGAGGAGGAGGAGAAGATAAGGAAGAAGAAGAAGAAGAAGAAGAAGAAGAAGAAGAAGAAGAAGAAGAAGAAGAAGAAGAAGAAGAAGAAGAGGAAGAGGAAGATCAACAACGACAACAACAACAACAAAGACTAATTCTCAGTCTTTTGCTCATACTTCTTTGTGTCTCTCGCTTCTCCTTGTTTTTTCCTTCTTTAATGCTTTTCTTCTACTTTACCTGCAAGACACACACGCCAATCACATCTGTTCCTTCACTCACCTGTGGAAGAAAGAACATAACATTAGTAGTAGAAGCAGCAATAGTAGTAGTAGTAGTAGTAGTAGTAGTAGTAGTAGTAGTAGTAGTAAGAAGAAGAAGAATAACAGCAATAAGCAAAAACAACAACAACAACAACAACAACAACAACAACAGCAACAACAACAACAACAATAATAATAATAATAATGATAACAGCAACAACAACAACAACGACGACGATTAATTGCATATGCATATGCATATGCATATGCATATGCATATGAGAGGGTTGCATATGCAACCTCTCTCTCTCTCTCTCTCTCTCTCTCTCTCTCTCTCTCTCTCTCTCTCTCTCTCTCTCTCTCTCTCATACACACAAATGCACACGCTTTCATTTTTAAACTAATTGACCTTCAGCTCGTAAACTCCAGAGCTTCTTACAAAGTTGAAACAAAATTTTCTTGCACATTTTTTTCATTCCTAGAACGTGAAGAGAGAGAGAGAGAGAGAGAGAGAGAGAGAGAGAGAGAGAGAGAGAGAGAGAGAGAGAGAGAGAGAGAGAGAGAGAGAGAGTCAATAGTGACCTGCGGTTTTAAAGAATCTAGCGAGTAGGGAAAGGAAAGAAAGATGGAAGGAGGGAAGGAAGGAAGGAAATGGATGAGACGAAGAGAAGGAAGAGGAGAAAGAAGAGAATGTAGTAGTAAAACAAAGGAAGGACTTAAGAAAAAAAAAATCGAAGAACAGGAAAGATAGAGGAAGGGATGAATGTACGTGGAAAAGAGAGAATAAAGGAAACTGATGAAAAGAAAAGAAAGAAGAAATGAAAGGAAATAAAGCACTCTTGGTTAGAATGGAAGAAACTGTGAAAGAGAGAAAATAAAGGGAAATAGATGGGGAAGAGGGAAAGTGAAAAAGGAAAAAGAAACGGAAAAAGGAGATAACAGAAGGAATGCAGAGAAATACAAAGGAAGACCAAACAGCAACAGACCCTGAGGCTCTTACAAGGCTGTTTCGGTAACTATTCTACTCTAGCTATTAGTGAGAGAGAGACAAGATAGCACAGGAGAAGGCTTCTCACCACCCCCTCCATTCCTCCAGCCGGAGCTGGCCAAGGAGAAGGAAGGAGAAGGGGAAGGAGGAGGAGGAGGAGGAGGAGGAGGAGGAGGAGGAGGAGGAGGAGGAGGAGGAGGAGGAGGAGGAGGAGGAGAAGGAAAAGGAAAAGAAGAAGGAGAAGGAGGAGAAGAAGAAGGAGGAGATGAAAAGAAGAACAAAAACAAAAACAACAAGAACAACAAGAACAAGAACAAGAAAAACAAGACAACAGCAACAACAACAACAACAACAACAACAACAACAGCAACAACAACAACAACAACAACAACAACAACAACAACAACAACAACAACAACAACAATAACAACAACAAGAACAACAACAACAACAACAACAACAACAACAACAACAACAACAGAACAAAACAAATAAGAAAAGAACAAAAGTAGAAAGGATGAAAAGGAGGAAAATGGAGAAAAAAGAGAAAAATAAAATAAAAAAGATCAGGTGAAATAACGAATACGTAAGAGGTAGCAGGAGGAGGAGGATGAGGAGGAGGAGGAAGAGGAGGAATTTGGCAACTCAGTTATTGATCTATTCCACAGGTGGCTCCCAGACTGTCCACCTGTTGACTCCCAGCTGATCAGAGAAGGAGGAGGAGGAGGAGGAGAAGGAGGAATAGAAAATTAATATGAATTCAAAGGAAGACCAAATAGGAAGAGACAAAAGAGTACAGAAGAGGAGGAGGAGGAGAAGAAAGAAACAAGAAGTACAACATCAAGAATAATAACAACAAAAGAACAACAAAAAGAGGAAAAAAAGAATAAAAACAACATCAACAAGAAAAGGAACAAAATTAATGAAAAAATAAATAAAAGAGAGGAAGAAGAAAAAGAAATATAGCAAATTACTCACATGAAGAAAAAAACGAAGATGAAAAACAACAACAACAACAAAAAGAAACAATAAAAAAAAAAACAGACAGGGAGGGAAGAGGAGGAAGAATTAACTAGATGGAAGGGAGTACAATTTGATGGACAAGACTAATAGACATGCTAGCAAAGGGAAGGGGAAGGAAGGGAAGGGAAGGGGAGGAGAGGAAGGAGTGAAAAAAAAAAATAGAGAAAGGTTGGAAATGAAAGGCGGGATGAAACAGGAGAATG
>NC_087153.1:17907500-17910000 GCF_035594125.1 Scylla paramamosain
GCCCCGGATCGTCGAGTAGCGCTGATGATGAACAATTTCCTTCGCCAGCACCACCGAAACGACACCCCCGGGCCGCCTGATGGAGCCGCGCCGAGCCTTCACTAATTGTACGGCGGTGGTGAGTGGCGGTGGTGGGCGGCGCTGAGGTGTGCGGAGATCCCGATGCGTTTGTCTTCATGGGTGCGTCAGGAGGTGGTGGTGGTGGAGGTGAAGAAGAAGAAGAAGAAGAAGAAGAAGAAGAAGAAGAAGAAGAAGAAGAAGAAGAGCAGCAACAACAGTAACAGCAACAACACCATTAATGCCATCATCACCACACCTACCACCACCAAGAACAACACAAGCAAAACAACAAAAAAACGAAAAAAAACAAGAAACAGAGAAGGAGAACGAAAGACGAGGAGGAAAATACGAAGTTGAAGCAGGAGCAAAAAAAAAAAAAAAAAAAAAACATGACAAAAAAATAAATAAACACAGCATCCACCCACATACTTTTCCCATATCCAAGATTTACGACTCAGGAGAGAGAGAGAGAGAGAGAGAGAGAGAGAGAGAGAGAGAGAGAGAGAGAGAGAGAGAGAGAGAGAGAGAGAGAGAGAGAGAGAGAGCGGGGGAGAGAAAGAGAGAGAGATTCACACCTGAGACATGCGCCAGAACCTCTCTTACTTTTTATAACCCAAACCCCACAAAACCCAAGACACCATCCTGCACCAGTCGTCCATATCATCCTTTATTCCCAACGCATTTCACGGCAGCCTCCTCATCCGGTCATCTGAACACACCACTCTGAGACCCTATACTTTCTCCCTCTCTCCTTCTCTCAGTGGGGCTGTGGAACCTTGTTATTCAAAGGCCCCGTCCAGCCACTCAAACTAATGCGAACATGGGCGGCCTTCGAGGGGAGGCTGACGAGGACCTGAGTGGCGAGTCAGCTGAGAAAGTGAGACTGACAGGGGATAGTGAGCTGAGAGAGAAGGAGCTTTGGGAACGAAGAGCTGCCTGAGTTAAGAGTTGGTGTGTAGAGAGAGAGATGGATAGATAAGTAGATATAGATATAGATAGATAGATAGATAGTTGATAGATAGATAGATAGATAGATAGATAGATAGATAGAGAGAGAGAGAGAGAGAGAGAGAGAGAGAGAGAGAGAGAGAGAGAGAGAGAGAGAGAGAGAGAGAGAATATACTAGCTTTAGAGAAAGGATTGGAAGGAATGAGAGAAAACTTAAAAAAAAAACATATTTGAATAGAACAAAGGAATATTCACTACTTAACTTTTTTCATTCTTGGAGGAGGAGGAGGAGGAGGAGGAGGAGGAGGAGGAGGAGGAGGAGGAGGAGGAAGAAGAAGAAGAGGAGGAGGATTAAGAGAAAGACGAGGAAAAGGGATAAGAAGGCTAAAGGGGGAAAAATGTTAATAACGAGATGAAAAGAGAAAGAGAGAATTGTTATGGCTTAGGGGAAAGATGCGACAGAGAGACGGATGAGAAAGGGATAAGAATAATGGTGAGGAGGGGAGAGGGAGGGAAAAGAAAAGAGGAAGGAGAGATGAGGAGTGAAGAGAAGGAGGAAAGTGATGAAGATAAAAAGGAAGAAGGGAGAAGGAGAAGGAGAAGGAGGGAGATGAGTATGAAAAGAAGGACGAGTTTTGTGGTTCAGGATATAAGAGGGAACAAAAGCTGGCGAGGGAAAAAATAGAAAAATCCAAATTCCTCCTAAAAAAAAAAAAAAAATGTATAAAAAAGAAAAAGAAGGAAAAAAAAAAAACATTACATTTACATACGAATGTTTTGACTTCCTAGACAAAATGAGAAACTTGGCCTCATTTTCATATATTTTTTTTCTTTTTAACGCATAAGTAAGTTGATGGTAAGAGAGAGTAGGGCTGGTTATACTACTACTATTACTACTACAACTACTACTACTACTACTACTACTACTTACTACTACTACTACTACATACTACTACTACTACTGCTACCAATGCAATAACAAAAAACAACTACTACCACCACCACTACCACTCCACCACCACCACCACTACTACTACTACTACTACTACTACTACTACTTACTACTACTACTACTACTACTACTACTACTATATAATAACACAATAACTCCGTAGGCCAAGATGTATTAGGTTAATTAAGTGCAGGCCAAAAGTTAAAGGCCTGACCTATTGTGAGTACGATTCAACACCTCCCTCTCCAGCCAAGCCCCCTTCATTCTACACCATCCATCTCTTTAACATACTTTCCTCCACCCACCACCACCACCACCACCACCACTCACCACCACCACCACCCACCACCACCACCACCACCACTGTTACCACTGAGAGAGAGACTTAATCCCCTTTAGTCATACCACATTCTATTCGTGTTCTCCTGCTACCTGTCCCCCGTCGCCACTCCTGCTTATTAAGTTTGAGCTGCAGCCTTCCCCCCACACTTGTCACTGCCAGCCTGGGTCTCGCCACCACGCCCATTATCTCGTAAAGTA
>NC_087153.1:17915000-17920000 GCF_035594125.1 Scylla paramamosain
TGTTACTTCATTCTACATTGATTTTTCTATATTTCATCACCAACATTACTTTCCTGTCGTAACTTTGCTTCATTCAACAGAACGTACATCTTTCCCCATGTGTCCTCATTCTACACATCTTCCCCGACATGTACTTATCCCCATCCCTACTTTCCCATTAAAGGTTTACTGCACAGCCTTCCCTCTCTTATCACCCTCCCTTAAAATCCTGTCATATTTCACCTTCCCTAACCTACGAGTACCCGTCCGCTCCGCCTCATTCTACTCTCCTGTCTCCTTTCCCTGCCTCCACCTGCCTGCCAATCTGTCCGCCCGCCACAAGGTTGCCATAAATTTTCCAGCAGGATATTGGAGCAGGATTATGGCGCCCCACAACCCGCCGCTCCGTGCCAAAGCCTCGGGAGAGATCGGAACCAGCGCGGTGGCCCCAAAAGAGGGCTTAAATTGAAGACTGCTATCGATGGCAGCCATGTTGACCGACACCGAGGCCTGTCCGTGGCGCCGTTTTACGAGAGTTCCCAGCGAGGCCTCCACTTTCCCTTCACTCCTTCACCCTCCTTCACCGCCCTCCGAGGTGCTCTTAAGGGCGGCCGGCTGTTCATTCAGAGGGGGGTGGGGAGTCATTTGTTTCTCTCTCTTCTTCGCCTTCTTCTCTTCTTCTTGTTGATTTCTTTTATCCTCCGTTTCCATTTTTTTGATGTTATTGTATCACGCTGGTCCTCTTCCCTTCTCCCGTTTTCTTTTAATTTTTTCCTTTCTTTGTTTCTTCAAAATTTTCTCCTTTCTCTGTTTCCTCTTCCCCTTCTAATATCTGTTTCCTCTTACTTTTCCCTTGTTCCCGTTCCCTCTTTACTTTTTACCTACTTCATATCTTCTCTTCATTTTTTCTCCTTCCCGCTTCCTCTACATTTTCTGCTTTTCGTAATCCACCCGCACTTCCTCCTCTCCCTGACTCCTCTGCCCCTCCTCTTCTTTCTCTCTCCGATGAAATCCTGCGGGGCGCGAAAAAACTTCCGCTACACGACCTCTCACAATCAGGAAGTGTGGCAGTTGGTGATAACAAATATACGAGAAAAGTTTGCAGGCGTTCATGTTGACTCAAGGGCACTGGTCTCCTGGGAACTGCACTGCATTGCTTCCCTTCCTCCCTTCCTCCCCTTCCTCTCTCCACTCTGCTGCGTTCCCTGTCTTCCGATTCTCCCTCCTTGCCTCCCTCGCTTCCGTCATTCTCTTTGGTTTGGTTCGCCGTTTCTCTTCGCCTTCAGACTCCTCCAGACGCTCGCCCACCCGGATATGCTTCTCAGTAACACTAGATGACCCGCTTTCCTGCTTCCCTCGCTCCTTCTGCTCAGTCATTGCCTCAGAAC
Organism: Scylla paramamosain; assembly: GCF_035594125.1. Classification (NCBI taxonomy): domain Eukaryota; kingdom Metazoa; phylum Arthropoda; class Malacostraca; order Decapoda; family Portunidae; genus Scylla; species Scylla paramamosain. The sequence goes on from NC_087153.1 coordinate 17,916,368, forward strand.
TCAGCGCAGCCCAGTTCTCTCTTATTCTCATCTGCCCCATACGCTTGCCCAGCCGGAAATGCTTTTCAGTAGCGCCAAATGACCCGCTTCCATGAGTCCTAAGTCCTACGCAGCCAGTCTCCGCCCCAGCACTCAACGCAGCCCCAGTCTCTCGCTCTTTCCCTCAGTGATGAGCAACAAGCCTGATTTTCCCTCACACGCTGCTTCTTTTTAGTGGCTGCTAAGACCGTGGCGCTGCTCAAGGCCACGTCTGATCCCTGAGTTTATTGTTTGGTGCAAAAAGTGGAAGTTACGGTGATACTGTTTTGTGTTTGGCAGGCGGTGTTACTGTACCAACCTCTGTTGCTTCTCTGTTAGTCTAGCTGTGTTGTTTACTGTATTGGCATTTTCTACTGTCCTAATTCTACTGTTATCCTGTACTGACCGTTCTATTCTATCGTCTATTGCTTTCCTAAGTCAACTAGTCTTCTACTTTTACTGTCCTAATTCTACTACCATCCTATACTTCCCGTCTACTATACAATCTATTACTGTCCCACTTCAACTATTACCCTCAACTACTGGGCTGCTTACGTCTTTCACTCTACCATCATTCTCTGCTCGCCACTATCAGCCTCTCTCGTTCTGCACCACCACGTTAGTCTGCAGGGATTTGTGAGCACAGAAGTTCTTAGTCAATATTTTATAGACAACTGCAGAGTGACACAAGAATCTCCACAACTCGGTCACCTCGGTAGAGTCCACCCTTTGTCCTCAGCCCCTAAGAGAAGACAAGTACCGTTGCTACCTGTTACGTTCCTTCACTTGGCTGGTCGCAGCCACGCCCTCCACGCTGCCGCAAAGCCCGAACGATACATCAAAGACGCTCCCTCAAAGAGCCTTCGGATTACTCTTTAAGAAGAGGTCCTGTGGCTCCCTGTACACACGACAATCTCCTCTCCTTCTAGAGTATTCTTAGGTATTTGACGTTCGCTTGCAAAGGGCTTTAGCTTATTCATGATCCCCATTAGAGGTATTACGTAACGGTATCACGCCAGATTCTCACAGTGGCTTCCTCTCACTAACACTGACGCACTACACGCAAAGCTATGAGTGCAATAATACGCAGGATAGAACAAGAAATAATGGGTCAAGTTTGAAAAAAAAGTAGATTTGAAAAAAAGAGATCGGAGGGCATTGAATCTTAAATAGACAGGGAGATCAATAGAACAGACTCAGTAATCAGGTTGTTAGCGCTGAGTCATTAGGGAGCTTTAAAAAGAAGATTAAACAGATTTATGGATGAGGATTATCGGTGGAAATACCATTATGTTTCATACAGGGACTGCCACGTGGAGGCCTGATGGCTTCTTGCAGCTTCCTTTATTCTTTATGTTATTATTCTCTTATTATGAAGACTAACTAGCGTAAATGAGACACAGAGAAACTCGAGCAGTGAACTGAAATAAACCAGAGTATGAAAAGCAAATTAAACACTTCCCACCGCCCTTAATGAGAAACGTACCTGCTCTTTCTCTTACCTTAACACCTGCCACCACTCACGCTACTCCTCTCAGCTCACACCACCTAACCTACTCTCACCTCCCACCACACACACACACACACACACACACACATACACACACACACACACACACACACACACACACACACACACACACACACATCACTCCCACCCCACTATGCAACACACACTCCTTACGATACCTAAGAACCCAAATGGAGCAGAGACAAAAAGGTGGGAATGGCACAGTTATGTTTATCGACGCGACACACACACGAGAAGGAGGTCACCCAGTTTAGCGAGAGGTCAAGAGAGGTCGTGGCCTTAATGTACTCGTGTTGAGATGCCGAGGAATAGGTACTGAAGAAGAAGGAGAAGGAGAAGGAGGAGGAGGAGGAGGAGGAGGAGAAGGAGGAGGAGGCGTATAGAGGGAGTGAAAGGAGAGTAAAGAAGGGTTGACGGGAGAAAAATGAAGAAGGAAGTATATGTGAAAACAAGGAAACAAGATAATGAAAAAGCGCAGAGAAAGAAAAAGAAGGAGAAGGAAAACAGGAAGGCAGAAATGGATGAAGGGAATAGGAATGAAAGAAGAAAGTGGTGTGAAAAACAAGGAAACAAGAAAATGAAGATAATAGAGAGAGGAAATGGACGAGAGAAGAACAAAAACAATAGAGGAAAAAAAAAGGAAGGGAAACGGTAGGAAAGGAAGGGATGGTGGAAAAAAGAATGAAAAAAAAGAAAGATGTGAAAAACAAGGAAACAAGAGAATGAAGGTGTAGAGAGAGGAAAAGGTGGAAAGGAAAACAAGACCAAGACAAAAAGAAACGAAGGATGAAGAATGAAGGAAGAAGGACACAAGAAAACAAGGAGGCGAGGAAAAAAGGAGCTTAGACTGAAGGAAAGAAAGAAAAACAGGAACAAGAGTGGAAGGGTTGAGGGGAAAAATAAGGAAAGAAACAATAAGATGTGGAAAGAAGGAGGATGCATGAGAGGAGGGAAGAGGGGGAGAAAGCGAAGTGTGGAGGACAGGGTGAAGAAAGGAGAGGAAACATGAAGAGGAGGGGGAAGGAATAAAAGAAAAGGAAAAAAATTAAAGGAGGGTGTGGAAGAAGAGAGGAGGAGACAACACGAACAGGGAAGAGAAGGGAGGGGAGAAAACAGAGTGGAGGGAAAATATGAAGAAATAAAATAAAGAGAAGGAAAGAAAAAAAAAAACAGATTGAGAGAGAGAGAGAGAGAGAGAGAGAGAGAGAGAGAGGAGAGAGAGAGAGAGAGAGAGAGAGAGAGAGAGAGAGAGAGAGAGGAGAGAGAGAGAGAGAGAGAGAGCGGCACATTCATTCACGTCCTCTTCATCCATCCCTAGCAACATTTATCATTCCTCCGTCAGGCACAGCTTTGGAAGAGGAGGAGGAGGCATGGAAGGTAGAGGAGTGGGGAGGTAAAGCACTCCTCTCCCCCTTTCCCATCACTTCTCTTCCTCCCCACTGTACATTTTCCACACTGGTCTCCTTCCTTCCTCCTCACCAAGTTTCAGAATTTTAAGCATGTAAGTATGTATTCATGTTTTTTTTCTGTTATGCTTCCTTACTTCTCGTTTAATTACTGTGATTTTTGTCATGTTTTACTGCTGTTTTATTTATTTATTTATTCTTTTTCTGAGCTTAGTATATGTTTGGTAATGCTTTTTCTGTTTTTCTTTTTTACCTTACCTTACCTTGACGAAATGTTTGTCATGTGACGTCAGCGATCATGGACGTCACATCACAAGCACTTCGGTATGGTAAGGTTAGGTAAAACAAACAAAAAAAACAGAAAAACAAAAGCATTACCTAACATATACTAAGCAAAAAAAATAAAAATAAAATAAAATAAATTAATTAATTAATAAATAAAAAAAAAGCAGTAAAACATGACAAAAATCACAGTAATTAAACGAGAAATAAGGAAGAATAAGAATGATATCAGTGGTTTGCTGTTTGAACGCCCATTGTGAAGCATGAGTGTGCATAATATGAATTTCACTGAAGTTATTTTGTTCGTAGGTATTTTTTATTTATTTTTAGCATTTATTTTGTACATTACGTATTTTATGGTTAGCAAATTATCTATCTATCTATCTATCTATCCAT
>NC_087153.1:17922500-17957500 GCF_035594125.1 Scylla paramamosain
GAGAGAGAGAGAGAGAGAGAGAGAGAGAGAGAGAGAGAGAGAGAGTCAAATTAAAGAGTGAGGGTTTGTATAGAGAGATAGAAAAAAAGAGAGGAAGTTGACGCAAGGAAGTTACGAGAAAAGAAGCATTCGTGAGAGAGAGAGAGAGAGAGAGAGAGAGAGAGAGAGAGAGAGAGAGAGAGAGAGAGAGAGAGAGAGAGAGAGAGAGAGAGAGAGAGAGGAGGTAAAAGGTGAAGGAAAGTATTCGAGGGGAGATCCAAGGAGGTAACGAGCGATAAAAGATAAAAGACAGAATGAAGGACAAATATTTGAGACTTTTCAAACTGAGAAGCGCAGAGGACGAGAGGGGAAAGTAGAAAGAATAAATGCGAGAGGAAATCCTAGTTAAAAGAGACGAGAGTTTGTGAAGTCCTCGGCAAAGAAGAGAAGAGTGTCAGTAAGGTGTCTGTGCCTCGTGTCCTCGCCTCCGTCAGCTCTTTGTCAGGCTCTGCATCTCCTGACACTTGAAACTAATTTTTTTTTCTCTCTCTCTTTAGTTCATCTTCATCGTTCACTTTATCTTGTTTTCTTTTGTTGTGTGAGGAGACTAGCTAAGGAGTCTCTCTCTCTCTCTCTCCTCTCTCTCTCTCTCTCTCTCTCTCTCTCTCTCTCTCTCCTCCTCTCTCTCTCTCTCTCTCTCACACACACACACACACACACACACACACACACACACACACACACACACACACGTCATCATTGTCACGTCAGCTGATCACTTGCCCTTCGTCACTTGTCTCATCTCTCTCTCTCACTGACAATTGACGGGTGTGACCTTACCTTACCCACCACCACCACCACCACCACCACCACCACCACCACCACTACCTCCCACCACCCCAACACACGTGCCGTTAAATCACGCCTAGTTCACCTGTGCTTTAGTATTAAAGTCAATTAGGCAGACAAAAGGGAGTAAATTTTTGCACGTAAGCGAATAAAGGAAGGGTGAATGGGGAAATTAAAAAGACTCGTTTGGATAAAAGGTGAATCCAGCATGACAGTTTCAGGGGTTATTTTGTAATACTGGCGCTGAGAGTTTGGGAAATAGTGTGCTGTTGTAACGCCGAAATTTACTGGTGCATGCTATTGGCTGTATTCATACGAGCGACGGATGGATGGATGAAGAGAGAGAGAGAGAGAGAGAGAGAGAGAGAGAGAGAGAGAGAGAGAGAGAGGAGAGAGAGAGAGAGAGAGAGAGAGAGAGAGAGAGAGTGTGTGTGTGTGTGTGTGTGTGTGTGTGTGTGTGTGTGTGTGTGTGTGTGTGTGTGTGTGTGTGTGTGTGTATGTGTGTGTGTGATACTACTCAATCAGTCTTTTAAATATCAATGAAGTTTTTTCGAAATTTTACAATACATTTCCGCTCCGCCCTTCCATCGAGCGTGAGTCAAAGGGTTATTATTACAAAGATCTTCAGGACACGTAAAAAAGGATGGAAATTGGCTAATTATTCCGGTTCTGTTTATTTCTAGTAACATCACAATGAGAAAACATTTATTCTACTAATTTTTGTGGCCTTCACTGTTTCCTGACGTGTTGAAAAGAAAAAAAAAGAGAAAAGAAAGAAAATACGTTTAAAAAACCCAAGGAAAGCCTTCACTCCCCTTACTGGAATAACCCATCACCACTATCATTATGTAAAAAAAAGAAAACAAAAAGAAAACAAAAAGAAAGAAAAATCTGTTTCAAAAGTTTCAGGAAAGCCTTCACTCCCCTTACCGGAACAGCCATCACCGCACACCATCCTGTAAACAACCACGCTTAAAAGTCTCCAAGTCCTCCATCCTACCACACTAAGCTCCTAATTTTACCTCCCTTGCTCTATATACGTCCATTTATTTACGGGACAGAGAGGCGCCTCCCATTATACCTTAAGAATTTATATCCAGACGCCAGTTATATCCTTGGCGGTCATCTGGCAGCCTCCGTTAGCCGATCCTTGCAATGGGACCCCTTCTCGCTTCTCCCAAGTGGACGGCGAGGCGAGGCGAGGCGGGGCGACCATGAAGAGCTAATTCCATCTTGAGAGAACCACGCAAAATGGATCTTTTCAAGGCGAGGTTATTTCTGCCGCACCGTAAAGGTTATTTGAGGCTCTGCTATTTGTACCCGCAAGTGGATGTAGCCTTCGAGGTATTTTCAAACCAGGCGTGATTGCATGGCGAGTGGGAGGAGGCAAGAAGAGGAGCAGGAGGCCGCCTCGCTCCCCACTGTCCAGCCTTCATGCTCCTATCAGACGTAATGGTTCTGACGCCTTGCTGAATGTCCCGTCGCGATTGTGTGGGGTAAACCGTCCCCTGCAACGTGTCCACTGATGACGCGTTAACAGGAAATGCAGGAAGGGAGGACTGGGGCAGAGAAGGGATGCAGGGTTGGGGAATGTACGGGCGATGTGGGACTGTTGGGGAAGGGAAAGGTGGAAGGGTGGAAAGGGTGGAGAAAGGGATGAGCGGGAGGGACTGTTAGGGGAGGGAAGGATGGAAGGGGTGGGGAAGGGATGGGCGGTAAGGGGAGGTGTCGGGGAAGGGAAGGTCGGAGAGGTTGTTTGGTGGGGAAGGGCGGTGAGGGGCAGTGAATGGCTGTGGTGAAGGGCGGTGAGGAGCCGTGGCTGGAGACGACACAAACTCAAAAACTTTTCCACGACCTCCATTTTGAGTTAAGGTTAAGTAAATAGATTAAAGACGCAAGGGATTCTTGGAGTTACGAGTAAACAACACTCAGACGCGACACACTGGCGGGAATGCGCTGTTTTGGCGAAGACACGCAGGCGGCACTGGGATACAAGTTTAATAGAATGCTGAGGTGCAGGTATATAGGATTTTCGAAGACGCCACTTTAAACAAGGACTATGAGAGTAATTCCAATCTTCTATTTTTGCTCTTTAAAAATCTTCCGTGATTACTCGAACATAAAAAGAAGTCATACTATTGTTATACCCAAGCGACGTCACAGCAAACAAAACGAGTGTTCGAGTAATATGAATCTTTTAATACCTGTAGTTATATTTTTGCTCTGTATTATTATACGGTGTCATTTAAATATAATAACAAGTCATAATATCAGCACGCGACGCCACAAAAAGCAGGAGTGTTCGAATAACTGCAGCCTTATGGTGTCTTTACTCATATCTCTGTTTTTTTTTTATAATTACCCACTGTCACTCATGTATAGAAATAAGTCACATTAATCCCACTGTCATCAGCGCAAAAAAGCAGGAATGTTCGAATAATTCAAACCTTTCAGCATCAGGAGTCGTATTTCTTTACTCGCATTTCTGTTCTGTGAAATCATCCTTGGTTATTTAGATACAAGTCATACTCTCATCAGCACGCGAGCAGCCTCCAACGCGTGTCAGGTGTGTGTAATTATCTCCACCATGCTGAGTCTGGTACAGTAATTTGGCCACGTGAGGACACTCGAGCATAATAACACTACCACTGAGGGTTGATCTCGGCTTCTAATTCTCATTTTCTTTTCAAATATGCGAAAATTCTCTTTTTATTCCGACCTTCTTTGTTTTGCAAGATACAAGACTATTTCTACAATTTTTTACGACTCTGCCATGTGGTGAGTAAAGGTCCCGGTACGAGTGTAAAACCAGTTGCAACACGCTTTAAAACAGACGAACACAGCGACCAATCAGGAAGTGACAGCATCGCCCAGTGGCAGTGTTACCACGTCCGTGTGTCCCCAGCTGGCAAGAATTACGCTGTCAAACTTCGAGCGTAATGAACTCTTGCTGTCGGGTTTGTCAGTCGTGAGATACACAACTTCCGGAGATCCTGAAGAAGGAATGAGGAAGTAACAAGGGAAATCTCTTAATAATGTCCTCTCCTCCTTCTCCTCCTCTTCCTCCTCCTTGCTGGACTGTGAAGGAATGAAAGTCTAAGAGCTCCTGTGAAATTTATGATGCTTTCATGAAACTAAACTCCCTTGTTGGACGTGGCGAAGTAAAAGTTGTGGAGTCTTTCATCCGCAAAGTTCAGAACACCCTCCGCCGCCGAGATATTGTGCTTTGTGGGGAAAACTTTGCTGAACCTTCAGGGAAAACACGACACTGGTTGGCTGGCTGCTCCTTACACTTAATTAACATGCCGCACTCACTTCCGCCGTGTTTAGCGCTTTCCCTCAATCTTAAGTCCCTTGAGCTGCTGACAATCTTAGCAAACTTGACAGCTGGTGGATTAAGAGTACACCAGATGACTTGCGACTAAGGGCGAACTCTAGACACAGGGGAAGCGAGTTCTGTTAACTTACTCTACTACTTTACGTTGATCATGCCAGTGATAACACGTATTTTGGAACACGCTGGCCCTTCTTTAGCACGTGGTGGTTAGCACATGATGGTTTAGTGGGGTTCACGTCGGTGTTTGTTTCTGTTAATGACACTGAATTCTTGTCACACATACTGAAGCCATATATATATATACTATTAAAACTCCAATAACTTTTACTCCTACTGCTACTACTACTACTACTACTACTACTACTACTACTACTACTACTACTACTACTACTACTACTCTTCAACCTTCTACTAATACTACTAGAGTCTGATGTGTTAACTACCAATAAACTAACGAACAAACGAACAATTTTCCTTGACTTGTTTTTGCCTGTGGCTCTTCATCTCTTGTGCATAGAAACAAGAACATACACACACACACACACACACACACACACACACACAGCACATCAAGCAATTATCACCAGACATCAAATGCCTCACCAACAGACTTCCCTGACACATCCCGGCCCTTGAGTAGCTGATGATTACTTGGTCAACAGCTGAAAGTGACGTGCAGTCCTGACTAATAGAGGCAATCATTAAACTCCCACCTACACATCTCTCTCTCTCTCTCTCTCTCTCCCTCCGCTGAGATCGCCGCTAACTTCATCTTCCCTTCATTAGCGGAGTGTTCTCTCAACATCGCGTGCTAATCTCCTCTCATCATTTAGCGGCTCCTGTGGGAAGTCCATCATTAATTAGATCATTTACCGCCGTCTGAAATGTTGCAGAGACGCGAGTAGGAGGTCGTCACGGGATCAAACTACCTAACTCGCTTGATTCTGGAGTCTTCCTACTCTTCTGTCGTATCTGTTAGGTATTCTTAAACGCTACGCTTTCATTAGGATTGTTTTTAAAGGTTACAGGGATAATTAGTCAGGTTCTCTTGTTTCCTCTCATTTAGTGATGCAAAACCACTGTACTATTTTTAAAGGTCATAGAGATTATTAGTTAGGTTCTCTTGCATGTTTTTCTTTCAATGACGATGCAGAATCTTTATATTACTTTCAAGGGCGACACGGTTTATTATCCAGGCTCTCCAACGTGTTTTCTATGTTCCAGCGATGACACAGAACCTTTGTATTACTTTCAAAGGCTATGGAGACTAGTCAGGTTCTCTTAGTTGTTTTTCTTCCCTATAATGATACAAAACCCTTTTTACTATCTTGAAAAACCTAAAGAATGATTAGTTGGACTCTTTTAGATGTTTAGTTTCCCTATTAATGATACAGAATCCTAACTACATTATCACCAGAATCAAACCTTTAAAAAGATTTCAGTAACACTCACTAGAATCAGTCCAAATTAGCAGCAGAGATAAGGTGACGAAACGGTTGTTGATGTGGTCCTGAGCCTGGTCCCTTATCGAGTATTCCCGCCCCCCGCCGCTGCTGGGTCCCGCATTAATCACTGCTGCTCTGATAAATTGGCGCGATGTGATGGGGATTGATGCTCCCTTCCTCGCTGCTCCCGCCAAGATGAAATGGTGCACCGGCCGGGACTGACTAGCGTGGTGGGGGAAGCGAGAGGCGGAGAGGCAGGGAGGCGGGGAGGCATGTAGTGAAGAAGAAAGGTCCGGTAGACTGTGCTGTACGTAACGCTCAGTTCTTCCCTCACTGGTCCTCCTTTACTTTGGGTTGTCAAGGAAGGGGAATGGTGCAGACGTGACTATTGCTAGCAGAGAAAGGGACAGGAAAAAAAAGGGAAAATAGGAAAGATGATCTATATTTTGACACTTCTCAGTCTTCGTAGTATTACCGTCATGCTAGAGTTTGCTCTGCAATAACTCGACCTTCATTTTCTTCACAGCAGCACAATGGCCAATGGGGTTGACAGACGTGAAAAGGAAACCGGGAATTTGATCCATATTTGACAACTTTTCCAGTGGTATGCAGTAATAGACTCGCGCTAGGCTTCGTTCTGAGTTGAGTTTAATTTTCTCCGTAACAACACACAAGGACTCACGGGGTATCACAGAGACGTGGGTTAGCAACGGGGAGCTTCAGTGCGTAACATCTCCTTAGGGCTTAGAGGATACAAGGGATCAGGAACACTGTTATGGAGGCTCTCGTATCCTTCAGTCCATCCAAGCCTATGTATCTCAGAGGGACCACATGGTTGGCTGGTTGTGGAGGAGAGAAACGAGGGTGAAATGGAAGAATAAGAAGTAAAGTAAAAGAAACATAAAAAGCTGTTGTAGTAAGGAAGGGTTTGGATGGTTGTGGGTGGATAGAAAGGAGGTTGAAATGGGAGAATAACAAGTAAAGCAGAAAAAAAAAAACGTGGAAAAATAGTAGTAGTGAGGAAAGGTTTGGATGGTTGCGGGCGGGCAGACTGGAGGTTAAAACGGATGAATAAGAAGTAAAATTGAAAAGAAAAAAAAATGTGAAAAAATAGTAGTAGTAATGAAAGGTGTCGGGTTTTGAAGGGGACACGATAGTTAACAAAAAGATGCCTTTTGGGTGTGGATTCTTGGTGTAGGAGTATTAAATCCTACTGACTGACTTTGCTTCCACTATTCTGTCTTTCCTCCTGCCTGTGACGTAAACTCCTTCAAGAGGGAGGCTTCGAGACATTTCACTAAGTAACTACACTTATTTTCGAGTTATTATCTTAAGGGACTGACACTTTTTATTTTCTTTATCTCAGTATTATTGCTCTCAGTCTGAACTCCAGATAGACACACACACACACACACACACACACACACACACACACACACATGAACACTCCACATGCTATTAATCAACAATGATGTCAGCACACACAAACGGTGTCATCACAACCTCTAATACTCTCATAACACACAGACACCCTCATCAAGCACACACCATTGCCCTCATAACACACACAAACATCCTCCCTCCTTATCACACACAAACACCCTCCAATAATAGAACAGCTCGGAGCCACCACAAAGCCTTCCTCTCCCTATCACTTCCTCAGCCTCGTTCCTCCTCAGCCTCATCTACCACTAATTCAAGACTCCCCTATACCGTGCATGGAAATTAACAACTCATGCTATTCTTTACTATTTACATATGCACCCTTTTCACTGATACCTTTTTACATGTGTAGCTCTATCTGTACTCATGCACATCTATCACTTTTATCTTAGTTCTGAGAGGTACCTCCCTGTAGTACGTGTTAATTTGAACGGCTAATTGCTTTGGGACTTCTATGCACCCCCTTTCCATTGATACCTTTCTCTGTAAACGTGTATCTCAATCACTGTAGAAAGTACTCCTCTATACATCACTTTTTTTCACCTCTGTTCTGAGAGGTACCGCGCAGTAGTTCTTTGAGACTTACACTGTAGTACGTTTTCCCCTTAATCTCCCTCCTCCCTTTCCTTCTCCATAAACTGCAGGTGTTCCCATTACTCCGTGTACACACCTTTCCGTCACACCTCTCCCTGGCTCTCAATGCAATTCATTGCCGCTGTAATGCAACACCAGCAGCACCCTCGCCTCCTCGCCCGTTGAGTGTGCGCCTAGCACTCTCAAATCAGCACAACAAAACAAGCTGGTGCAATATTTTTACTTTCCTCTGATACTCACCAACTGTTTCCTTCTCGTTTACATACATGAAAATGGTGTACGCTGTTTGCTCTCCCTCACTCATTCGCTCTCTCGCCTCACCCTCAAACAAACCAGTCTCAGTGGGAATCAGGTCTCGGTAAATGGTATTGTTGCAGCCGTACAGGGCAGGGAAGAGAAGGGAAGCGGGCAGCAGGAGAGGGAAGGAAGGTAGGAAGGTAGACAGGAAAGTGATGATATAGAGGATTTTGATAAATGGAATAGAAAACGAGGAAATATGAGTAAGTGAAGCCAGTATGTTTCTGGATCTAGATAGGAAGGCTTCTGGCACTTGATCACTTGCTAGGAGGGACGAGTTTTCACTGTACTAGGAAGGAAAGAAGGAAGGAGACGATTCTTACAAGGATTAGAACGATTCTCACTTGTTATTCACTAGGCACTAATGATTCTTACTTGATAGCTAAAAGGAAATGACGGAATGCACAACAGGGAAGAGAATAAAGAAAAAAAAAAGGCGTAGAACACAAAGAAATGCAAAAATGACAAAATTGCATCTGCTTCTTGCTCGACGGTCAACATTCTTTACGCGAAAATCTTCAGAGTTCAGAGGAGCTCCACTTTTCAAAGCGAGATGCGTCTAGCGGAGATGAAAGCCGGGGACGGGACGCTGCTGGGGCTGAAGGAGAAGTTGGGTGAGGATTTCCAAGGTCCCTTTGGATGGTAGTGGGGCCGAGTATGTCTATGGGATGACGGAGCGAGGCAGGATTATGGTGAACCTATTTTATTTTATTTTTTTTTTCTCTCTCTCCGTTTGATGTGGTCACGAAAGATATGGGAGTGGTCAAGGTTTTATTTTTTTTTAAGGTTTGGTTGACAGATAGGGAGGTCATTAAAAAGAAGGAAAATAAAGATAAAAAAAAAAGATGAGTAGGATTCCATGAAAGACCTGGCACACACACACACACACACACACACACGGCGAAAACACTCCATAAACGCAAAAAAATAATCATTCCATGTCTCACCAATAGCAGGTTTAATTGTCCCCGTCCAAAACACTTGTCGCGGCTCACTAATTGCCACTTTGGAGCACACCAAACTTATCTTCCCTTCCTTTCCTTTCCCTTCCCTTCCCTTCCTTTCCTTCCCTTCTCTTCCCTTCTTTTTCATGTTTTGTCTTCTTCCTCCCTCCATCTCCACCCCAAAGCAATATATATATATATATATATATATATATATATATATATATATATATATATATATATATATATATATATATATATATATATATATATATATATATATATATATATATTAATCTGAGTGAGCACACACACACACACACACACACACATACACACACACAACGAACCAAACGAAATGGGTAAAGTTGTTAAATAAGACGTAAACGATCTCATCAAATCTCGACCGAGGAATGAGTCTGTTAGCTGCTTCATTTAATTAGTTATCCAGCCAGTCAATCAGTCAACCACTCAGGCATCCAGTCGGCCAGCCAACACTTCAGTGAACCAATCAGTCGATCATTCATCAAACTGGGAAGTGATTCATTCATTCAGTAAGAATATAAGCTACTTTACCGATTATTCAGCCAGTTAGTGAGTCATACAACCAGCCAGTAATCTAGTCAATCAGTCATCTAGTTAACCAGTCATCCACTCATTCAAAAAAGCATGCAGTCAGTTTTTTAATCTGTAAATACACAAATCACTATATTCAACCAGACATTCACTCTAGCTAGTTAGCCATCCAACCTGCTAGACAGCCAACGAGACATTTTATTCAACCAGCCATCCATTCACTGAACAAAATGGAGTCATTCAACTAGTAAGTCATTCAACTACAGTAACTTACCAACCAGCCAGCCAGCCATTAATCCATCCAGTCATCCAGCTAAATACCCATCCCGTTAATGAACCAACCATCCAACCACAACACATTAACTCAGTCAGGCAGTCAGGCAGTCATCTAATTCAACAACCAATCAGCCAGTCTTTCATCCAGTCATACAACTAAATACCCACCCAGTTACTCACCAAACATCAAACCATCACTCGGTATGTCAGTCAATCAGTCAGCCATTGTCAAGCATCTCACCACCACCCTGCAGCTGCGTCGGGGAAACCAGGGTCACTTTTAAAGGCCCCTGAGGAACACGGGCCACAAGGAACGGATGAAGTCTAAAGCCACTGAACACACAAGCCTCCCACGGGTCGCGCTAGAAGTCGTTAACGAGTCTTTCTAATGGAATTGTAATCTCCCTGGCAAATTCACTTCGTTTTCTCTCCTGCAGCCACTCTCTGGACACGACGGAGTGACCCACAAGCCCCCGCACCTTTAAAAGCGACTAAAAGCGTGAAATGTGTTGTGTCTGGTGATACGTGAGTGATGGGCGAATGGGTGGATTGTGCTGGAGAGGGGTAGGGAGGAATGGGGAGATGGGGAGGCAACTGTAACACACACACACACACACACACACACACTAGACTTATGTATCAGCACAGTGCACACAAATACATCACACATCAGTAACGCAACACACCAACACACACAAGTAAACTATAATACCAAAATACCACGTTTCAGAATATCAGAACACCAGCACAACACACGCCGCACCAGTACATAAGCACACTAGAACACCACCACAACACACACCACACCAGTACATAAGCACACTAGAACACCAGCACAACACACACCACACCAGTACATAAACGCATCACACCCCACACAGCAGCACACATCACCTCAACACACCTGCATCAAAAATAAGGCAAAACAAAATTAAATGCAGTTTACAGAATACTCATCACCTTCATTTATTCCCTCTATATTTTACCTACTCGTCTTTGGCTGAGTTCCGTGAGTTACAACATACTGATCTTAATGCAGGGAGAAGAGAAAGTCCTTGAGAGGGATATACGCTGGAATGAGGAAGGGCCGGAGGATGGATATGAGAGAGAGACCGTCAAAGAGTATTGGTATAAACTACAAGCCGATTATAAGCAAAGGCAATATGGTTAATGAAGGAAAAGCAGCTAGGAACGAACACAAAGATGAGGATTAGCCAACGCATTCCTTTGTTTATATTACATGTCAGGCTCTCGCCCTTAATCTCTGTTGCCTTTAGACTAGTAGACTGTAATGCAGACCTCACTCAGATCTCTTAGTGACCGATCTCTGCTGGGACCGAGATCACTCACACGCCACACACGGGAACAGCGAGGCGACACGTACACAACCACTCAGCCTCCACTCTGTGCTTTCATGCTGCTAGTAAAGAGAGGCTGCGCATTAAGAGACTTGCCCATCTGCTTCGCCGCTCCCAGGACAAGAACTAATTGTCACGGTTCCAATTGTGTGTGTGTGTGTGTGTGTGTGTGTGTGTGTGTGTGTGTGTGTGTGTGTGTGTGTGTGTGTGTGTGTGTGTGTGTGCACCTGTCTAAAACGTAATGGATTTCAGCCCATGGAGGAGCCGTTTCAATTAAACCATTCTGGGGCAGGAGACGCTCTGGGCGAGTTGTGTCTGTCTGGCAGGGAGGGCGTGCCGCTGTGTGTGTGTGTGTGTGTGTGTGTGTGCACCTTAGGATAATGTACCTTATGCCTCTAGGTGATTATGATACTACTACTACTACTACTACTACTACTACTACTACTACTACTACTACTACTACTACTACTACACATACACCCGCAACTAGCCAAAATACTGGCATAAAGGAAACACCAAAAAAGGAGGAAGAAGAAGGAGGAAAAAAAATACAAGGAAGAAAAGCAGAAGGAAGAAATGAAGAGGGAAGAAAATAAACATAAAAGCAATTACCTAGATCGCAAGAAGCTATCGTAAGCAGAGACACAATAGGCAAAAGACAAGGGAAGATTATCTCTACATCCTTACTACCCCTGCAGTATTTTCACATGACCTCTCAAACATCAGTCAACCAGGCAGTCAGTCAACCAACGGTCTCATCCATTACCAACCTCCCCTGCCTCTCCTCTATTCCTTGCCACGCCCCTTCCTTGCGTCAGACACCACTGCCACGCACTCAAAAAGCGTCAGTGAGTTAAGCATGACATTTCACTTCGCCAAGTTTTCGTCGAGGTTCAAAAGTTAACAAGCGTTGGTTTATGTGACTTAGAAATGAAGAAGGAGCAGTGGTGGTGGTGGTGGTGGTGGTGGTGAAAATGCTGGTGGGTGGAAGTTGAAAGAAAGAGGAATGTTTGGGAGTTAAAGGCGAGGGAAGGGAAGAAAAGAGAGAGAGAGAGAGAGAGAGAGAGAGAGAGAGAGAGAGAGAGAGAGAGAGAGAGAGAGAGAGAGAGAGAGAGAGAGAGAGAGAGATGAAAGTAGGGATGAAACTGAAAATTAAATAAAAATGGATAGAAAAAAGGAAAACGTAAGAGAAACAAATGAAAAAAATGAATATTAGACACAAATAAAGTATGAAAATAAAAATAGAATATCAGTAAAATAAATAAATAAAAAAATGAAGAAGGGAAGAGAAAGAGAAAAAGCGAGAGATAAAGCGAGAGAGAGAGAGAGAGAGAGAGAGAGAGAGAGAGAGAGAGAGAGAGAGAGAGAGAGAGAGAGAGAGAGAGAGAGAGAGAGGTGTGGAGGGGCTGGGAGACTTGAGGAAATGCAAATAATGAGTAGTGAGGGTCATGAGGGGGGAGGAGGAGGAGAAGGAGGAGGAGGAGGAGGAGGAGGAGGAGGAGGAGGAAATGGTAACATGAGAAATGACAGGAAACGGGAGGGTGAGAGAAATGGGAGGACTAAGAGAGAGAGAGAGAGAGAGAGAGAGAGAGAGAGAGAGAGAGAGAGAGAGAGAGAGAGAGAGAGAGAGAGAAAAGTGAAGCACAAAATATTACGTCAATTAGCTGAAGTTAGTGAACAGCGGAAGTTTAGGCAGTGCATTAGCGTCGCAGGAAAGTGTCAAGGAAATGAATTCATGAAGGAGAAAAGAGACGCGACTCCAGGAAGGGACGGAGGAGGAAGAGGAAGTGCACCAAGAGGAGGAGGAGGAGGAGGAGGAGGAGGAGGAGGAGGAAACACAAAAATAGAACATACAGCAGCATTATTTCTGTTAGCTCTGAAAGACTGATAAAAGGAACACATAGGAATACACAGGAAAGACGAGTGACAGGAGGCCTTGCAACCTATGACGAGGTCACTCGTTTACTATACTACATCTATGATAAGCTATATACTTAGTAGGAGGCAAGGATAGAACAGAAGAAGCTCCTCCCCACCCACCACTCCTCCGGCGTTACCCGGCAAGAAATAAAACGAAAAGTTCACCACGATTGCTGAGAGGAACAATCAGAGAAATTTATATAGAAAATATGGGAAAAAGAAGAGATCTACCGTAACTTCTACTATCGCTAAAATATATATATATATATATATATATATATATATATATATATATATATATATATATATATATATATATATATATATATATATATATATATATATATATATATATATATATATATATATATATATATATATATATATATATATATATATATATATATATATATATCTCGGAAACCATTTTCTTTATAAAACTTATCTAATTTAGTTTTGAAGGTAGCCACCGTAATAACTTGCACTACAGACGCTGGTAACTTGTTCCAACATTCAACTACTCTTACGTTAAAAAAGTTTCTTCGCAAATCAGTATTACATCGCTGTCCTTTAAGTTTCAAGCCGTTATTTCTTGTTACTGATTGCGAAAGCTCAAAGAGATTTTTGTAATCTATCTTATCTATATTCTTAAGTATTTTGAACGTTTCGATGAGGTCACCTCGGATGCGACGATCTCTAAGGGAAAACATATCTAATCTTTTTAGACGTTCATTATAAGACAGACCACTTATTCCTGGGATTAGTTTGGTTGCTCGTCTTTGCACGCTCTCCAATTTCTTAATGTCTTTTTGATAGCATGGAGACCAGAACTGAACCGCATATTCCAAATGCGGTCTCACTAATGACGTATATAGACGCGTTATGGCTTCAGATGTTTTGCAATTACGCGCAATAAATCCCAAGACAGTGTTTGCTTTACGACTCGCGGCCAAACACTGCGTTGGAGATTTCAAGTCATTTGTTACTAATACCCCCAGGTCCTTCTCTTCAGTAACTTTGATTAAGTTTTGTACATGTAATTTTTCATTATATTTCGCATTATTATGACCGATGTGCATTACTTTGCATTTATCTCCATTAAAATTCAAAAGCCATTTGTCGCTCCAGCTACTAAGGTTATCTAAATCTTGCTGGATGACATCACAATCGTCCCTTGTAAGTACTTTACCACCTAGTTTAGTTTCGTTGGCGAATTTGGATATTCTTGATACAATACCGTAGTCTAAGTCATTTATATACATAAAAAAAAGTAACGGACCCAAAACTGAACCCTGGGGGACACCACTCGTAACTTGAAACCAGTCGGAAGCTTCTCCATTTATAACTACTCGTTGTTTTCTATTTGTTAGCTAACTTTCAATCCAACCACCTTTGTTAGCCAACCAATCCAACTGCTTTCCCATTCCGTGAGCTTTCACTTTAATTAGGAGACGTTTGTGTGGTACGGTATCAAACGCTTTCCTGAAGTCTAGATAAATTATGTCAGATGAAGCTCGCTCATCATAATTAGAAAATATGTAATTAAAAAATTCTAAGAGATTACTTAAACAAGATCTATTATTCCGGAATCCATGCTGAGTGTCCAATATAAGTTTTTGGTTGTCAAGGAAGGAAGTGATTTTGTGTGTAAGTATTTTTTCTAAAATTTTTTATAACTACGGAGGTGAGACTGATAAGTTTGTAATTGCCAACTTCGCTTTTGGTACCTTTCTTGAATATCGGTGTGACATATGCGCATTTCCAGTGAGTCGGTACGATTCCTTCCTGCAACGATCTATTGAACAGCAATTTCAGAGGTAACACAAGTTCTTCTTGACATTCTCTTAATAGCCTGGTTGATAATCTATCAGCACCTGTGCTTTTATTGGGGTCAAGGTTACGCAGGTATTTGGCTATATCGTCTTCGCTTATTTCACCTATTATTAGCTTTTCGTTTTCGGACCCTCTAAACATACTGATCGCAGTTGGCAAGGTCAAAATGTCTTCTGTGATAAACACGCTGTGAAAAAAGCGATTTAGAATTGCTGCCATATCATTGCAGTCACTAACAAATACGTTATCATTATCTTCTATGGGCCCAATTTTTTCTTTGACAGTTTTTTTACTACGAATGTATTGAAAAAAACTTTTTAGAATTTGTTTTCGCTTGTTTTGATATGTATATTTCAAGGTTGCGTTTCGACTTCCCTATCTCTCTCTCACAACATTGTTTGGTGGAAATATAACGCCTGTAATCGTTATCAGATTTATTTTGTTTATATTTAGCATATAGGCTCTTTTTCCTGGCGATGATGTGTTTTATGGTGTTCGTCATCCATTGAGAATTTTTTGTGCTATTGATCCGTTTTCTTACTTGAGGAATCCATTTACTTTCTGTTTCGAGAAGAATATCAGTGAAAGCTGAGCACATCTGTTCTGTCTTTATTTGCGAAGACTATTTGCCAATTTATTCTTTGTAATTCAAATTTAAGCCCTGGTATGTTAACTTTATTATAGTTTGGGACTAAAAGCGCATTTTCTTTCATATTTACCTCACAATTAATACTACATCGTGTAATTTTATGATCGCTGTTTGCTAAGACCTCACCCACTTCACAAGTATTTATTAGATCGGTGTCAGAAGCCAAGACGATACCTAAGATGTTATTGTCTAGTGTGGGTTCTCTTACAAACTGAGACAGGTATAACTTTTTCGCAATTTTGAGTAGTCTGGATCCCTCGCTATCGGGTGTTAATATTTTCAAGTTAATATGTGGTAGGTTAAAATCTCCACATGTAATGGACGTCTTTGTTTTCAGTATTGTTTCTAGTTCGTTAAATAACATTTCGTCATTATCAGGCGTAATTTTAGAAGGTTGATAGATAATCGCGACTATTATGTGTTTTTTATTTACTTTCAGTTTAACATATACCGATTCGTAGGCTGTTCTGTTTTCTTTGTTGATTTCAATAGCACTTAAGCTATTTCTTATATACATTATTACTCCACCTCCTCTTTTATTTACTCTACAATTAAAAAAACATATTGTAGCCAGGAATATTAGCTTCGGAGATTAAGTGTTTGTCATAGATGTTGAGCCATGTCTCGGTGATACTAATAATATCAGGATTTTCCGACTTGGCATAAGCTATGAATTCATCTCTCTTTTTAATTATGCTTCGAGCATTCGTATAAGATAAAGTTAGGCCTTTCAAGGTTTTCACATGCTTTATAGCTGGTCCGATACGCGATTCGTTTAGTGAAAATCCTCCTCATGTGTTTCTTGCGCGTTTGTCACTGGCACCGATGACGGTTCTCCTCTCTCTTCCTGCCTGTCTACGTTGGGTAGTTCCTCTGTTTCGGGAGCTGTACGGTCGTTGTCAGTTACATTGGCAACTACCTCGTCACTGGCTACGTTATCTGTGTCCTTCTCAGCTGTGCTCTCTTGTCCTATCTTTGGGGGGCGAGGTATGTCAGCTAAACACTCACCTATAACTACCTAACCTCGCCTTCCCCACACAGTTAAGATGTAGGCTTGGCTTGGTGTAGGAGGAGGAGGAGGAGGAGGAGGAGGAGGAGGAGGAGGAGGAGGAGGAGGAGGTAGAGGAGAAAGAGGGAACACAAAGCTAGAACATAGAGCTGCATTCCTATTTGCTCAGTGACTTTGATAAACTACACTCTGGTCAATAAAGCGAGAGATGTTGGATCGTAAAGGAGGAGGGGGAAGAAGCGTAGGAGGAGGAGAAGATCACAAAGGAAAACAGAGACATAGCACACGAGTATAGCAACATTCTAGTAACAATCCAACAATTCTACACCATCAATAACAAAAACACACCCATGATAATCCGACTGATCATCTCTGTGGCCTTTGAAGACACGCCTGGTGAGACAACAAACCGCTGAAGAGCACGAGATTTTATTTATTTTCTCAGTGCTCGTGAATTATAGATAGACTTATTACTCTTAGCTTAGCGAGTCATCACAGTCCACTCCCTACTTTAGTCTAGGCTGGCTTAGGGCATTGCTGTTTGCCAGGTCCGTATACAGAAACGCTTTGCTCTCTCACCCCGACAGTTTTCAAAGGCTGCAGGGATAATTAGCCGTGTTCTCAAGGCTGTTTCTCCTTTTAATAATGCAGAATTCTTGTTAATCTCTCACTAAAACCATAAAAAAACACTCTTAAAAATCCGTTTAGCTTCAACTAGAGCGTTTTGATAGCGTAGCGGAGGTGCGGGAAGAAGTGTTTCAGAATATGGTTCGTGGCTTGGCGGCGTGATCTAGGTCAGCATCGAATTACCTCGTGTTTCTTTGAGGCTCATCTCCTTTAAATCGGAATTATTAATCAACGCGCCTCGTTCTTTCGCGTCACTTACTGCGTTTCATCATCGGTGTGCAATGCAGCACCTTTTACCCCGGCCAAAGTTACGTAAATACAAGTACTAAGTATACTTGCTGTAGCTTTTGCAATGCGGTGTGTTGCAGGAATTATGTAAAATATAACCCTAAGTAACTAAAACTGGCTTGGTGCGCGGATAAAAGATAAATACTAAATGATACAATATGCAAATAAATGTTACTTAAGTTTAATTTTTCCAGTTTTAGTTCCCGAAGCGTACAGGAATCTCATTTTCTTCAGTAATAAGAATAAAAAAATCCCTCTACTGCTTTCATCGACCATTCGTTCACTCAACACTAACACAATACTAACTTATCGCCAGGATGGAGGGTGAGAGGAGGAAGTGATAGGGAGAGAGGAGATAGATAGTAAAGCCGTGGCTAAAATTCGAGTAACATGCACCCACTTCCAATGTTTCACGTTTTCTCTCAGTCCTAAGTCCCGTGATCCCTTGCCAATCTCCTTACGGAAGTTGACAATTGATTCCTGGCAGATGAGAGGGCTTAAAAGTGACGGGAAAACACAGTGGGTGTGAGTGTGGTATCATACTTCACTTCTGACGACGAGTACTCAAAATAATATCTCTCAGTGTTCATTCCTGGCAGATGAGAAGACTTGATATTGAGGGAAATCATAGTGGAAGTAAGTGTTGTTGTATGTTACTTCACTTCTGACTGCTAGCGTTCAAAATTGATCAGTGCCTTCACCGTCAACCAGGTCTTGACTAAAGGTGGTTTATTTCCTGACGGGGAAGGAGCACCTGATCTTCTTTCCTGGCGGAGTGCACATACATGAAAGGGCGTCCATCCTCTATTATCCTGCACAGACGTCACGATGTACACCATTTCGCTAGGGTGTACATGACCCTGGTGGTACACATCTGTAGGTGTTCTGATCCCTACTTCAAAAAACAACATCGTTAACCTTCTCATCCGGGTCGTTAACCTGACTCCTTTCGAGTGGAAAATTACATTATGTCGCCTGAGCTTCTTCAGTCGGCCCCGCCTCGCCTCGCCTCGCCTCACTTCGCCTCGCCTCGCCTCGCCCCAGGCCAATAGAGCACACGTCTACTCTATTGGCCTTGGCGTCGCCCTTTCGCTCGTCTGGCCTTGTCCTCCCTCGCCTCGTCCTCGCCTCCCCGGTCACTCCTCACTCACCAAGACTCACGACTTCTTTCTAAAACAGCGCCTCACTCGTCCCTTATCTCGCCTCATTCTCGCCTCGTCCAGCAACTGCTAACTCGCGACTCATGCATCCCAAACAAACCCCTCACTCGCCAAGGGGCTGAAGGCTGTCTGCGTCCCGGTCCTTCCTTGCTGTCTGGAGCGCCTTACAATGTAATAGTTATGGCTGCATAAGTTCCAGCTCGAGTGGATATAATCTGGTCGTTACTTCGTGTTTCCATTCACGCTGCAGTTCCCGTTGACTTACCCGAGAATAGGTACGGGATGTAAGCTGAGGAGTTACGATCTTGTAGTCTAGGTGGCCTTAATCCAGCGTGGTGGGGTATTTGGTTTATTTCCTGCTGGCAAACCTGTTTCTTCATTCAGCTGCTACCGGTCTCCTGCGTCTTCTTCAGTCACACCCATTACAAGCATGTCCTCTTGCACTGCTAAATAAATCTTCTCTTCGGTCTCTTTTTCTCCTGTCGGGTAAATCGATCTCCAATATCCTCCTCTCCATATACTCCTCGTCTCTCCTCTTCACATGCACAAGCCACCTCAGTCTCGCCTCTCCAGTTTTGTAGCCCGAACAAATCTGATTCTGATTCTGAGTTTTTAATGGGCAGGGCAGTAGCGTTGGTGCTTAACACGTTTATTGGAGTTGGATCTCGATGATGGGAAGGGGAGGCATGTGCGTGATGGGGAGGGAAGCAAGTGAAGTGTGTGTCTTCAGTGGGGTGTTGCTGCGGTAACGGAATGAGAGATTGTGCTGTGATTTTGTGTATTGTACCGCTGTTTAAGATATGCTGAGCAGGCGTTTTCGAGTGTTTAAATCCTGTTAAGTGAGTGGGAAGTATGAATGGTGTGTATGTGTGTGTGTGTGTGTGTGTGTGTGTGTGTGTGTGTGTGTGTGTGTGTGTGTGTGTGTGTGTCAGTGTTATGCCTGTTTTCTTTACTTTCACGTCTCATTACAACTATTTTCAAAGGCCACAGAGATTATTGGTTAGGTTCTTCCTATTGATAGTGTAGAAGACTTGTTGAACCATGACTTTGATCATAAAAATATCCTCGAAAACCTAGATAATTTTCACTAAAGCTTGTTGAAACTAAGAATACGGGGCTTGGTGTGGTGTGTGGCTGTGTGGCTGTGTGGGTGTGTGGTAGAGTGGTTAAGGGTGTAGCACATATCGCCCTTCGTCCCACAGTGCACACATAGACTAACAAAAAAAATATATGAACAAATAAAGATTCCCGAGGTAATTCAATGAGCCACCTCCATCATCACCATCACCACCACTACAGTTTCCCAACACCACCACCAGACACACCTTCCTCACCACCACCACCACCACCACCACCACTACCACCACCACCAACACCACCAGCCCGCGCCAGGCACCACCGCTCTCAGCTTCACTCGGCTTACTTAAAGCTGCCGGGGATAAACTTGCGGAATGAGGCACTAACTTAACCGTAAGCTTCTGTTATTTGCATTTTGTTCAGGCCTGCGCCCTCCTAAAGCCGCGTAATTCTTTATTTGGCTACACTCTGCCGTGGTTCTCTTGCGCCACGCCGGATAACATTATGACAACTCCTCGTGTTTTTTCTACTTTATAAGTGAGTCATATTCGTGTTTGTTCTTGAAATTGATTTGATTCACTAAATAATGAGGCAACACTACCTCGTCTCTCTCTCTCTCTCTCTCTCTCTCTCTCTCTCTCTCTCTCTCTCAACACGGTAAAGATGACGGGCAGGACTGCAGCAAAACACAGTAGGTATTCATAATTAGGTCAGGTGGCGTGCATATCCGGGTATCAGCGAGGAGGAAACACAAAAAGATACGTTCAAAGCCAAAGATACAGTAACGAAGATACACACAAAAAAGGTAGTGACAAAGATACACTAAGAAAGGCACACTAGCAAAGGTACACTAAGATGCGTCCAAGGTCAAAGATCTCTAGCGTGGCTTTGGAAACACCGGCAGCCGATCACATTACGCGCACTCCACGGCGCTGCTTCCCCTGCAACATTGGAGCCACAATGCACGCAGCACACAACACACAGTAGCTCTCTTCTCTTCAGCATCCCCCGTCACGTACTTCCGCTCCTGACCGCCGCTCCTCAGACACGTCTCGGTCCTTCCAATTCAACGGAACTCCTGACTCGACACTCCAGGCGGTGAGGCGGCGCAGGGAAGGGACACTCCGCTCCTGGCGATGCAGGGATCCTTTCTGTGCCGCTCCGTACCTCATACTCTGAGACTCGATAAGTGATTCTGATGATCGTCACACTACGCTCGCAACTCTCAGAAAGACTCATAAGCGTTCACTGTCAGGCATGAGAGAAATAAGATAAAGGAGGATGCAAGAAGTCATCAGGCCTTCACGTGGTGGTACATTCACAATCCACAATTTTCAGAAAAGCTGTCCATTGTGAAGCAGAAACAGAGGAACCACAAGAAAATAAAAAGAAGCTGCAGGAAGCCATCAGACCTTCACGTGACAGTCCCTGAAAAGTGGTGGGCGTGCCTGACCAAACGTGCATGTTATCTTTGCATGCAGGACCCGCTGGTGGGGTAGAGAGCGCTGCTAGGGTCGTGGGGGGGAAGCGTCAATAAAGGCAGAGCTGAATAAGCAAGGCCGCATTTCACCTCAGCTCCCCTCTATAGCCGTGGCAAGTAAGGGAGGTGTGAGGATTTCTTGGCTTTCCTTTCTCCCTCCTTGCTGCGTCCTGAAGGATTCGTGAGGCAAGCAGGCTGCCACTAAGGTGAATACTAAATACGTGATTCAGCTGGTCACCATTGTACATAGAAAGAATGCGCGTCTTTACTTCAGTCACTATACAATTATACTATTACATCTCCTTCTTCTTCTGGTATAAGGGTTATAACAAGGGGGACGTAAGCAAAATTCTTAGGGTCAGCAACCAGGACAGAACAAGAAATAACGGGTTCAGGATTGAAAAATTTAGGTTTAAGAAAGAGATAGGAAGAAATTGGTTCTTAAATAGAGTGGTAGATGAGTGGAACGGACTCAGCAATCAAGTTGTTAGTGCTAAGACATTAGGGAGCTTTAAGAGAAGATTAGACTGATTTATGGATGGGGATGATGGATGGAAATAGGTAAGTATATTTTCATACAGGGACTTCCACGTGTGAGCCTGGTGTTTTCTTGCAGCTTCCCTTATTTCTTATGTTCTTATGTTCTTATGTTCCTTTCGCCGCTTTCCTAGAGTCAGGGGTCAGCGCCTTGTACGAGTCTCCTCCAGTTATATTATTACTACTATACTGTTGTTATATTATGCTATGATGGCAAGACAAACAAGTTAATCAAAAAGCGAAAATGCGAAAAAAATATAAAGTCTTCCAGTGTTTTAGCATAAACGTGACAACCTGATTATGATACACACCATCACAAAATATGAACTGAACTTGTAGAAACATTAAGGGATTCAATTCTGTCTCTTCCCCATTCTTTTTTTTTCTTTCCTTCCCTTTATTTTTTCTCTTTTCACTTGCCTGCCTCGTCTCCTCCTTGCATCTACTACATTAATTTCCATCACACTTCTAGCCATCTACATCTATTCCATTTGATTTCCTCCTCCTTTGTTTTTCTTTCCTCTCCCTCCCTACTTTTTTTTTCCTCTTTCTTGCCTTCCTCATCTCCTTGCATCTATGTACGTTCTGTTCCATCACACTTCTACCCCACGTACAGCTCGTCCCTTCATGAACAAAAAGAAGCACGACACCACGAAACTTTCCCCCCAAAAAAATAAATAAGAAAATAAAAACAAGGCAAGACAAACAAAAAAAAACAAAAAAACAAAATAAAACCACAAACTGAAAAAAAGAAAAAGAAAAAGGAAAACCACGCACAAAACCACCAAACTTTCCCCCATAAGAACAACTACAATACTACTTCAGAGGCGTGTCGTGTCTCCCGAGCCCTGCATCTCATTTCCCTTCCTGCCACCGAGAAATATTCCCGCTGTCTTATATCACCACATAACATTCCCATCACTCAAATATACATGCTGATGCCATGGTGGTTGCCGAGGCTTCACGGAACTAGACTAGAGCCTTTGACAGCCCGTCCTCTCGTCTCTCTGGCACAGCATTATTAACTTGTCATGTCTCTGGGAACTGGATGGGGATGTGGTACCGTTCTTGTGTCTTGAGTGATGGGTGACGAGTTCGATGCAGAATTAGAATCATGGAGAGTATTTTTGTTACTAGAACGGGAACCGGAGATAGGAGCCAGAGCTAGAACCAGGAAGGCTGCCCCTCCTATCAGAACCACAACCAAAACCAGAATAGTTGTCTCTCCTACCAGAACCAGAACCAGAAAAGAAAACATCTCTCCTCTCCTCTCCCAAAACCACAACGACAGTCAAAACCTGAACCAGAAAGACCTCCTCTCCTCTCACAAAATCCACAGCCACAACCACAAGTAGACCCAGAAAGACCGTTCCCTCTCTCCTCTTCTTTCCTCTCCTCTCCTCTCTCCCTCCCAAATCCTAACCAGCACCACCACTACCAGAAGCAATCACGCCAAAAATACCAAACTACCCAACATTTTACCACCTAACGATTCCTTGCAAGCTCTCGGCGGCAAAATCGGATCCCTTGTCGGCTTAAGTTTGACTCACTACCCGCCTTGGTTAGTGAGTCTTGCGAACACACCAGGGCACTGCATTCCTAAAACTTTCGTCTTCATATGATCCGTATTCAGAAGCGCTTTGCTCTCTCACGACTGTTTTCAAAAGCCACAGAGATGATTAACCGGGTTCTCAAAAGTGTTTCTCCTGTTAGTAATGTAGAAATCTTGTTAATCTCTCACTAGAAGCGTAAAAATATCCTTGAAAATTCGTGTAACTTCAACTAGAGCGTATTGAAAGTAAGTGGAGGTGCAGGTAGAAATGTTTCAGAGTAAGGTGCTATCTCTCCCATTGAAACAGGCTGTGGTGGAGGCATTATTCTGGTTTTGTAAGAATGTTTTCATGATTCTATTGGTAGTTTAACAAGGATTCTATATAGTCAATAAGAAAACACTCACGACTAATCATGTCTTATTTTATGGACTATGGCTGTTTGATATATGTGTAATTGTCAACTATATACTTTTTACGAGTGTGTGTATTTCAACTACAGTCAAGAAACCTAACCTAACCTAACCTAACCTAACCTAACCTAACCTAACTTAACCTAACCTAACCTAACTAACCTAACTTAACCTAACCTAACGTAATCTACCTTTCAATAACATTTACGAAAAATCCTTATGGGAGCGTAATGCCTTTGAGAATACTGGATTTTCTTCTTTTTTTTGGGGGGGAGGGGAAGGACAAAAGAGAATGATAAGGAGTGTTGAGTCTGTAGCTTCCTTGGTTGAGCCTCCACACGCGCGAGGCCTTGGCTGAGGGTCTTGTATAGTGTGCGCTTAAGCTTCTCAGTCTCAGCGTTAATATTTCACTGATAAAGGAAAGGAATGCAAACGAGTGTCTACTGAAATCTTCGTGTCTAGTTTTGTTATGCTCTTATCGCTATGTGGTCGAGTCTCAGTTTCTCTCTCTCTCTCTCTCTCTCTCTCTCTCTCTCTCTCTCTCTCTCTCTCTCTCTCTCTCTCTCTCTCCACCACACCAAGCCACCTTTTCTTCTCCATTCCCTACCAAACTCTCCCCATCACTCCACATGTTTCCCTCCCCTCCTTACCACTAAGTACTCTACCTCCCCTCTCCCTTCCCTCTCAGTAGTCTCCCTTCCCTACCACCACAGCAGATTCTCTCCTCCCCACAGCCAATTACCCTCCCCATCTACACATAAGTCTCTCGTCTCTCCTCCCCAACTCCTCTCTCCCCTCACTACCATCCCAGCATTTCCCCTCCTCTCACATTCCCTCTCCTTTCAATCCCTCATCCCGTTCCATCATCCCTCCACATACAAGGCTCCCAGTCACCCATCATCCCTCTTCCCCCAGTTCCCTGTATCCCTTACCCCCCCCCCACCATCAGTCCGAAAGGAAAGGTCCGTCAGCACTTTCTATTGTCTGAAAAGAGGTTAGTGGGCTTCCTCGTGTTATTTTTATCCTCTAAGTTAAATTTATCCAGGTTTTGTGTGTAGGTTAGTGCGTTTTAGTATGTTGATGTTCAGTTAATTAATTATTTTTTTTTTATCTTGTATACCAGTTTGATTTGCTGTTATTCATTTCTCTTCAATTTTTTTTCCCTCTCCTCGTTTGTATGTAAAGAGCACATGGATGGATGGATGGATGGATAATTGGTTGATTGGAATATTGTATGAATGAAATACGGATTCCAGAAAATGATTGATACTTCTGGACTTCAATCAGTTTCCTTCACTGTATTCTGAGACACATTTATTTATTTTTTTAATCAAACTGTTCATTGCCTCAAACTGGGACTGCCACTTGTAGGCCTGATGACTTCTTGCACCTTCCCTTATTTGCTTATGATCTTATGTTCAAATGTCCAGCTTTTCTTTCTTTCTTTATTTTTTTTATTTATTTAACTATTTATTTATTTCACAAATAACTTAACACGAGAGACAGAACCTCGAGTTAAGAATGAAGCGTGTTTGAGGAAGTGTTCATGACGATACAACAAGTGATACAAGCTAGTGAACTTTTATGAAGTCTATTGGTTCTATATAATGAGTAATAATTCGTAGAAACTATATATATGGAGCAGAGTTAAGTGAAGTGGCTCATAGGGTCGAGACCATACTCTGAAACACTTCTCCCCGCACCTACACTATTTTCAAATGGCTCTAGTTGACGCTACGCTGATATTCAAGGGTATTTTTACGGTTCTAGTGACAGATTAACAAGATTTCTACATCATTAACAGGAGAAGCACTCTTGAAAACCCAGCTACTCGCCTATGAGACCTTTGAAAACAGTCGTGGTGCATGAAAGAGCAAAGCGTTTCTGGATAAGCGCCCTGGAGTCACCAAAGGCTTCTCCAGCGTGTGATCGAAGCCCAACATTCATATCGCCCAATGGAACAAACTCACTGAGCGGAGTTCGGCCCGGCCATCAGCATTGCAGATCTGACAGAACTGCAACGGGGCAACGAAAGGAAAGTTGAATCACACTTGGGTCCACATCACTTCCCACATGACCCTTCATCACTCTCACTGCTTCCTTCTGCAGGCGCCGTCACCACTATCACCACTATGGACCGTATTCTGAAACACTTCGCTTGTAGTTGAAGTCACACGGGTTTTCGAAGGTTTTTTTTATGACTCTTGTGAAAGCTTAACAAGATCTCTACGTTATTAACTGGAGAAACACTCTCGAGAACCCGGCTAATCATCTCTGTGGCCTTTGAAAATAGTTGTGGTGAGAGGGATAAGCGTTTCAGAAAACAGGTCTATATCACCACTATATCATCACTATTTCACCACCATCACCCTCACCACCTGCCTCGTCTCATTCTCAGTACTTTCTGCAGGAGTCACCATCATCACTATCACCACCATATCGCCACCATTTCACCATCATCACCTCGTCTCCCTGTCACGTGCCAGTCATCTTATCCTCTGCACCTCTCTCACTACTTCCGCCTGCAAAACGACACAAAAGTTTGCCGGCCCACAAAACTGGATTCTGACGGTGAAATTAGGCAAATATTCCTCGTTAGTCAAACTTTTCTTTCTGTTGTTGGCGGTAAAACTTAGAGCTGAATGGCTAATCCTGTTTCTGAAGTTAATCCTTTCACTAGCAGACTGCGTTTCCAAAAATCATCTACACTGGTTTAAACAGATTTCTAATGCTGCAGTCTCGTGAATCGTTCTGTGGTCTAGAATAGATGAAATTAATCGATTCTCGTTTTTCGTTTTTTTTTTTTTTTTCAGTGTCCATGCATGCATTTTTTTTATTTTGATTTTTATGGTGTTCTGAATGAGATGGAAAGACAACCATAGTAGTAAAATTATGAAACCAAAGTATCCTCTATCTTTTTCTATGTCTATATGAATCAAAATTCACGATAATAACAGAATAATCAATATATACATACATTTGTGCAACTTGGATATGTGAGGCAATGACAAGACTGTGGGTGGCACCGTATGTCTAAACCTTTTGGCGCCGCATCTCCACTAACTTTAACAGGACTTAACGTTAATTACAATGTCCCCAAGGTGCTTTCATGATTCTAGTGATGGATTTTCAAGGACTGCTTTATCAGTTGCAAAAACACCAATGAAAACTCTATCAGTCCTATCTGTGACATCTGAAAATAATTCTAACGAGAGAACAACGCCTTTATGAATACAAGGTTTCATGATAAGGCAGTCTATCAAAGAAGAGGCGAGTGGGGACGAGGACACGGAGACAGATCGTCCACTGGTCACTGGTCAACGTGTCGCCAGGAAGAAGAGCCCATAAGAATAAGGACCATTTTCTGAAATATCTCCACCCGCACTTCACTACATTGAAAAGCCTCTAGTTGAAGCTGCGTGGGTTTTTAATAGTGTTTTTTTTTTCTTTATGGTTCTACTGACAGATTACCCAAATTTCTACATTATTAATATGACAAACACTCTTGAGAAACAGGCTAATCATCTCTGTGGTCTTGGAAAATTGTCGTGGTGAGAGAGAAAAACATTTCTCAATATAGACCTAAGGAAAGAGGCATAGGAAGGCAAGGATTAATAAGATTTCTACATTATTAACAGGATAAACACTCTTGAAAAACAGGCTAATCATCTCTGTGGCCGTAGGAAGAAGCCATAGTGAGAGAGCAGCGTTTCTGACTACGGACCTAAAGAGGGAGGCATAGGAAGGCAGGTGTACATTAATTGCAGTGGTGATATACTGTAGTGGCAGATGCGGTAGTGGTATTGGTGGCAAGAGGCAACTGGGGACAGCCTCTCCTCGCCTCCCTGCACACCTCACGCTGTTGCTCACGCTGTAATAATCTCCCTAACTTTTCCACCCTCCGGCCATTGCTCTCCGGGGCGCACTTCTGGTACACCGCCGACGGGAGGGTGCCTGTTCTCCTTCCTCCTCCCGCTTGACTGCCTGACTGACTGACTGACTGCCTGACTGACTGACTGACTGACTGACTGGTTGGTTGCTTGGTTGGTTAGTTGGTTGGCTGGCTGGCTGGCTGACTGACTGACTAATTGACTGACTGACTAATTGACTGAGTGACTAATTGGCTGGCTGGCTGGCTAACTGACAGCCTGATTAACTGACTGACTGACTGTTACACTCACTCACACACCATACTACACAAGCACACACACACACACACACACACACACACCCACACACACACACACACACACACACACATGAAGAGAATGTAAGAAGAACAAGAAGGAGAACTAAAAAGGGAGGAAGAGGAAGAGGAAAAGGAAGAGGAGGAGGAAGAGGAAGAGAAGGAATTGAATTGAACTGAATTGAATTGAATTTATTTCCATTATTACAATGGTTATTCTTGACACATACATCATAAATATTAAAAATTAATTGAATATGTTACAGGAGTCCCACACAATATGGCCACTGAAGTTGAATCAAACATGTTAGAAACAAGATTAAGCACAGAGTGCTAGTCAAATAAATAAAAAGTACAATAACTACACTAACTTAAAAAGAAAACACAAAGCAACAGTGCTGAGTTAAAAAGAAATAAAAAAAAGAGGAGGAGAAGGAAGTAGAAGAAATATATTAAAAAAAAACAAATACATTGTCATGCACAGTAATTTTCCAGCACTTCTAAACACATGCATCGAATTTGCTTTTTGACCCGCACACACACACAGAGAGAGAGAGAGAGAGAGAGAGAGAGAGAGAGAGAGAGAGAGAGAGAGAGAGAGAGAGAGAAGCATCCTATTCGCGTGGGGAAAAAAAGTCACAAGGCAACATACACAAAACCTCTATTATGAAAAAAAGAAAAAAAGAAAGATGGAAAAGAGAAAAAAAGAAAAAAATCCGCCTTTGTGAGAATTTCTCTTCATAATGGCACACGAAAGAGAGAGAGAGAGAGAGAGAGAGAGAGAGAGAGAGAGAGAGAGAGAGAGAGAGAGAGAGAGAGAGAGAGAGAGAGAGAGAGAGAGAGAGAGAGAGAGAGAGAGAGAGAGAGAGAGAGAGAGAGAGAGAGCAATTAGAATAAGTAAAAAATATAGAAATTTCTACATAACAATTTAAACTGACATCCTCCTCTTCCTACACCTCCCCCTCCTCCTCCTCCACCTCCTCCTCCTCCTCCTCCTCCTCCTCTCCCACAGCATCACAACCCCACAGGGAGATGGAAACAAGGCATCTTTAAATCTACATTCCGGAGAGAGAGAGAGAGAGAGAGAGAGAGAGAGAGAGAGAGAGAGAGAGAGAGAGAGAGAGAGAGAGAGAGGGGGGGAGGTGGAAGGTAGGAAATTTGCATAAGTGAGGGGAGGAGGAGGGGGAGAATATAAGAATTGGCAATGATGCTGGAGGAGTAGGAGGAGGAGTAAGAGGAGGAGGAGGAGGAGGAGGAGGAGGAGGAGGAGGAGGAGGAGGGGGCTAGGGAGTGAATATGAGAGGTTGGCAGGGTAGGAACGACTGTGAATGATGGGGAAAGGAATGGAAAGAATGGGAAAGATGGGATGAAATAAAAAGGAGGGAGACGGAGGGGAGGAATGGATGGATGGATGGGTGGATGGGTGGATGAGTGGAAGGAAGTGTAACCAGGGAAGATGCCTCGTTTCATCTTCCTCTTCCTCCTCTTTCTCCTCCTTCTCTTGTTTATATTCTCTGTCCTCCTCCTCCTCTATTTCTTATTCTTTTCCTCCTTTTTTTTCATATTCTTTGTCTTCACCCTCTTCTCTTTCTCCTTCTCCTCTTGCTCACCTTCGTCTTCCTTCTTCTTTTCTCCTCTTTTCTACAGTAAATCAATATAAGAAGATAATAATATAGAAATTATTGTATCTTCTTCTCCTCTTCCTCTTCCTCCTCCTCCTCCTTATTTTTTATTATGAGACAAACAACCCAGTAAGAACCAACAAGTCTGCTGATACATATTTGTTCGTCCCTTGTGTTTCGTCTTCTGTGTTCCTTTGTGTCCTCTTGTCTCTATGTTTCACTACTTCTGTTGTTTATCATCATCATCATCATCATTATTATCACTATCTCAATCATTATTTTAATTTTTCTTTACCTTACTAATCTCCTCCTCCACCTCCTCCTCCTCCACCTCCTCCACCACCACCACCACCTCCTTCTACTCCTCCTCATCCTTTTCTTATCTTTCTTCCTCTTCATCTTGCTCCACCGCCCACCCCACTCTCTCTCTCTCTCTCTCTCTCTCTCTCTCTCTCTCTCTCTCTCTCTCTCTCTCTCTCTCTCTCTCTCTCTCTCTCTCTCTCTTCCTACGACACAAAAGCCAAGGAAGAGAGTCTCCCTTCGAGGTCTTAAATCCCCGAGGAGGAGGAGGAGGAGGAGGAGGAGGAGGAGGAGGAGGAGGAGGAGGAGGAGGAGGAGCAGGAAGAGGAGGAGGAGGAGAAGGAAGAGGAGGAAGAGGAGGAGGAGGAGGAGGAGATAATCCGCAATTAAGGTAAACATGGTCTTTACGAAAATCACAGTCATTTTTTCCTTACTTCGACCCAACTTTCCCTATTCTTTGCTTCCTCCTCCTCCTCCTCCTCCTCCTCCTCCTCCTCTTGTGTGGGTGAAGAGGAAGTCCCCAGGTAAATCACCGATGTTCAAGAGAGAGAGAGAGAGAGAGAGAGAGAGAGAGAGAGAGAGAGAGAGAGAGAGAGAGAGAGAGAGAGAGAGAGAGAGAGAGAGAGAGAGAGAGAGAGAGAGAGAGAGAGAGAGAGAGAGAGAGAGAGTAAGATTGGAACAAGAACAAGAAGAAAGAGAAGAAGGAGGTGAAGGAGGAGGAGGAGGAGGAGGAGGAGGAGGAGGAGGAGGAGGAGGAGGAGGAGGAGGAGGAGGAGGAGGAAGAGGAGGAGGAGGGGGAACTAGAAGAGGAAGAGGAAGAAGAAGAAGAAGAAGAAGAAGAAGAAGAAGAAGAAGAAGAAGAAGAAGAAGAAGAAGAAGAAGAAGAAGAAGAAAAGAAAGAGGATTAACAGGAGGAGGAGGAGGAGGAGGAGGAGGAGGAGGAGGAGGAGGAGGAGGAGAAAGAGGACACTAACTAATCATTGGATAACAAGACAAAGAGGAGGAAAGAGACAAGGAGGACAAAGAAGACACGGATATGGAGGAGGAGGAGGAGGAGGAGGAGGAGGAGGAGGAGGAGGAGGAGGATAATCCCAAAAGAGTTTCATACAATCATTAGATCACCATCCTCCACCAATCACACTCAGTTAAGTAAGAAGACTCGTGCAGTAGTTAGTCTCTCTTGATATGACCATCCTATCTCTCTCTCTCTCTCTCTCTCTCTCTCTCTCTCTCTCTCTCTCTCTCTCTCTCTCTCTCTCTCTCTCTCTCTCTTGCTTCAACACTCATTGGTGTCTCTGTTTCCACTTCCCAGCCACCCAAAGGACTAAGGGTCTGATGCTGCTTGGTTGTCATGTCATCCGTTCCCCGTGTGTGTATCGTGGGGAGTGTGGTGACTAGTTGAGTAAGAATGAGAGGAAGAAAGGAGGGAGGATGGTAAGAAAAAGATGGAATGAGTGGGAAGAGGAGGAGGTGGAGGTGGAGGTGGAGGAGGAAAATAAGGAGGAGGAGGAGGAGGTGCTGGGTTGGGGTACGAGAGTTAAGTGCTGTCTGAGAAATTGCTAGATTCAGGTTCCAGAAAAGTGAGCAAGATTCCTTATCCCCCCTCTCTCTCTCTCTCTCTCTTTTGCAAGCCTTTGTTAGCTCAATCCCATGAATATTTCACTATAATATTTACAGCACTGCATTAGCACACAAATAATAAAGCCTTTCAAACTTTACGCATTCATATAACATCGATGTTCTCCTTGCACGGCAGCGACGCGCGCTTCCCGCTTACA
Source organism: Scylla paramamosain (assembly GCF_035594125.1). Taxonomy (NCBI): domain Eukaryota; kingdom Metazoa; phylum Arthropoda; class Malacostraca; order Decapoda; family Portunidae; genus Scylla; species Scylla paramamosain. The sequence continues at coordinate 17,954,028 of NC_087153.1, forward strand.
AACCCTTGGATAACGAGACTGCATGGACTACATTCTGAAACCCTTCTGCACCCCACCTCCACAACTTTCAAAAGCCTGTAGCTGAAATTACACGGTTTAGAGATTTTTCTCCGCACCAACTGGCAGATTGATAAGATTCCTACATTATTAACAGGGGAAATACTTTTGAGAACTGGCTAATCATCTCTGTTGCATGGTGAAAGAGCAAAGCGTTTCTGAATACTGGCCAATTATCTCAGGTGCAGACTCTCCCACTACGTACAGTCCCTTCAGTCTCTTTCCCTCTCCACGCATCCCTGACCTGCATTACCTCCAGCAACATGCCTCGAAAATGTCAGAGAGGCCAGTGCAGGCAGTTCATAATGTATGAGGATAAAGGGGTTGTCGCGTTAGCCTCTGGTGTGTCTATTCTGCTCGTATTGTCGCCAGAAGTGTTGGGTTTACATACATACAGATTCATTTTCTCACACTAATATTTTCTCACTAATATCGAGTTCTTCTAATGAGCTACAATGGAAGCTATTAGGTTTTTCAAAGGTGTTTTCTCGATCCTAGTGATATTTTGCCACAGATACTGCATTATCTGCTGCTGGAGAACACATGAGAACGCGGCTTTTATCTCTGTGGCCTTCGAAAACAGCTTTATCCTTACTTCACCCACACCATGGCCAGCTGCAGCCTTGTACATTGACCTCATCTTTCAGTGTTATCTGTGACTGGCCAGTAAACAACGAGGAAGCGATGGATACGCAGCGGCCACTCAGCCCATTAAAGCGAGAGGGAAGAGCGCTGGCGTCACGCTTGTCAGAGATGAAAATGCCTCTCAATAGCGATTTAATTAGACCACTGATTACTAACTAACACTCACACCTGCTAGCTCATTAATCAATTGCCTCACTTCAGTCCCTCTCCCTCTCTCGCTCCCACTCTCTGTCTCGATTCCTTCCACTCGAGGTCCTCCAGTTTCTACTTACTTTATTTTACTTATTTTTTAATGTTTTTTTTCTGTTTTTTTATTGGGTTTCTTCCAGTCTCCAGAGAGAAAACGTATACTAAGACACACACACACACACACACACACACACACACACACACACACACACACACACACACACACTCTCTCTCTCTCTCTCTCTCTCTCTCTCTCTCTCTCTCTCTCTCGCACTTTCATTTTTCTTCCTTTCCCTTTTATTCTTTGCTTTCACTCTTTTTTGCTTGCTTTTCCTTGCTTTTCCATCCATGCCAACAACAATCTCTCTCTCTCTCTCTCTCTCTCTCTCTCTCTCTCTCTCTCTCTCTCTCTCTCTCTCTCTCTCTCTCTCTCTCTCTCTCTCTCTCTCTCTCTCTCTCTCTCTCTCTCTCTCTCTCTCTCTCGCTTTGTGTGTGTGTGTGTGTGTGTGTGTGTGTGTGTGTGTGTGTGTGTGTGTGTTACCTAAGCGTCAAGCCACACCACTGAGGAACCTAATCACTGGTTGATTTTTAAGGGCACGCGAGGAATGGTGATAAGACAGAGAGAGAGAGAGAGAGAGAGAGAGAGAGAGAGAGAGAGAGAGAGAGAGAGAGAGAGAGAGAGAGAGAGAGAGAGAGAGAGAGAGAGAGAGAGAGAGAGAGAGAGAGAGTGTGTCTACGTTTCTGTCTACCTGTACTCGTAAGTCTCCCTCCCTTATATTTCGACTTTCTATTTTCCTCTTTGCTTTATTTGTCTCACTGTATGTATGGATGAAGGTCCGAATCTGTCTTTTCATTCTCTCTCTCTCTCTCTCTCTCTCTCTCTCTCTCTCTCTCTCTCTCTGATCCCCAAATAGCACAACTCCTGCAACAGTGTGATGAAGTTTGAGGCTCGGGCCACTGTGACTACCCGGCCTCCCTCAAGTGATTAGTTGCTGCGACACTGAAAGCTCTTCACTGATTCGATGAGAGAGAGAGAGAGAGAGAGAGAGAGAGAGAGAGAGAGAGAGAGAGAGAGAGAGAGAGAGAGAGAGAGAGAGAGAGAGGCTGGAATGGATAGAAAAGCAAGCAAAAAGCAAACAAAAAGAATGAAAGCAAAGAAGAAAAGGGAAGGGAAAGAAAATGAGAGAGAGAGAGAGAGAGAGAGAGAGAGAGAGAGAGAGAGAGAGAGAGAGAGAGAGAGAGAGAGAGAGAGAGAGAGAGAGAGAGAAAGAATTACTTTTCGGATACAAAGTAGGAAAAGGGTGCAAAAAATCGTTACCACACACCTGTTGCAAGTAACACACACACACACACACACACACACACACACACACACACACACACACACATACACGCGAGACCTGAACTCACTACCAACAACAACAACAACAACAACAACAAAGAAGCATGATACTACCGACCCTTTGCCACCTCCCCACACCTTCTCCTCCTCCTCCCTCCTCCCCCTCCCCCCAAAAAAAGAGTAGTAGCAATCAATGTACCAATCTGGGAGGAGGGTGAGGGGGAGAGGGATGAACGGAGGAGGGTAAAGGGAGGAGGAGGGGGAGGGGAGGGGGTCCTAGTTTCAGCAGCGCAGTCCCTTTAAGCGGGTCCAATCCCACGTACAGGGAAGCAAGGAAGCAAACACACACACACACACACACACACACACACACACACACACACACACACATACACACACACTACCTAATGACATTCTCTCTCCCCCTCAACGCCTTATCGCATACACAGACAAATGGACATATTCATAGATAGATAGACTGATAGACAGATAACTCACAAACACACATACATACTCCTGCCCCTCAGTGCCTTATCACATACACAGATAAACAGACAGATAGACAGGCAGACCGATAGATAGATAAATAGATAGATAGATAAGTTTATTACCCTCAACATTGCTATCAATAGCCATTACTTCGCATCAATACAACGATCATTGGTTTAGTGGCTTAATTTCCTATGATAAAACGTTCATTACGAGACGATACAGACTACCGAGACACACAGAGCATAAGGAAACAGAGAAGCTGCAAGAAGCCTTCAGGCACCCCCAGAAAAACTCAAAAGCATTATACAAAGAGTCTTGAGACCTTCCCTCTTGAAAGAACTCAGGTCATAGGAAGGTGGATATACAGAAGCAGGCCTAAAATTACATAGTGCTCCCTTTTCAGTTCAACGGCCCTTTTTTTAGTACGCCTTTTTCCTCGCCACTTTTATTATCCTTGCCAGAGTCTATCTTAAATGAAACAATATATAAAAGATACAACTCCAGTTCATTAAATACACTTAAGAGAGGCCGTAATTGAAACTAAAACCCTCGCGAGATAACGAAAACCAGTAAGAGCAGTAAGAGCAGAAGGAGGTTTAATTACTGAACCCCGACTCATTAGTGGCTCCAGGCGGGTGGTTCAGGCGCCGCTTTGCTGGATGCGCGAGTCTGACTCAAGGCCGGCCAAGTCACAAACATCCTGCCTTGTTGAGGGAATTGACTTTCTTGAAGGTTTATGTGTTGTTGT